>NC_056726.1:337091540-337171540 GCF_019279795.1 Protopterus annectens | reverse complement strand
CAGAAGTAATTTCAACTTCTTCATTAAGTACAGAATACTTCATTTGTTACATGAAAATGGATGAATAGGTTCATAGGTTCATAGGTAGATACTAGGCTATCTGCCCTAGGGCATTTATAAGCCTAGCCAGAGTGTATTTCGCTCCCGCCTCCCTATTAGATTAGCCTACTGTGCCTCTGTAAAGTAGGTCACACAAGGTAGCCTTTTAAGATTAGTTTACTGTGCCTCTGTCTAGCAGGGACACAGGAGAGATCCCAGGGGTGAATTTGCGATTTCCCATCCACGCGTCCAAATTTTGCTTGAAGAGGGTCAGCAAGGGGCTATGTCTAACATGAATTGGGATTCTATTCCAGAGTGAGGGGAGCCTCTGGGAAATGAATCTGTCCCTCCAGCATGTTCTATTTATTTTTGTGCTGAAGTTTAGGTCCCTGGAGTGTGTAGCTCTAAGGGACTTGGATTTTTTGAGGTGGACATGTCCATTAATTCTGGGTTTGACATAGCTTTGTACGTCAGGCATAGATTGCCTCTGAGTAGGCGGTAAGCAACTGAGTAGAGCTGGAGTTTCTTTAGTCGAGCTGCATAGGACATCTGTTTGTAGCCCATGATCCTCTTGGTGAGGTACTTTTGGGGTCTCTCCAGCTGCTGCAGGTGTCGGGTAAGGTACATCCCAAAAGGGGCATTGTATTCAATTATGGGACTAATGAGTGATGAGTAGAGGGGCACAATGACCTCTCTTGATCTAGATGCAAACCCTTTTGTGATAAGGTGGGCTATATAGAAGGTCTTTCTAACCATTTTGGCAACGTGATTATCAAAGGAGAGATTACTATCTACGTTGGTCCCCAAATCTCTAATTATTTCTTCCGTACTTAATGGATTACCACCTGTGGTAATTTGTGGGCACCTTGTTTTTCCCAAAGAGGATGACTATGCACTTTTTAGCATTTAGCTTGAGGCCGTGGCTCTGGCACCAAGCATCAGTCTCTGTGAGACCCTTTTGGAGGATGCTTGTGTCAGATGGAGATTCGATTATGGCCCCCAGTTTGCAGTCATCTGCGAACTTTGTCAGCCTTAATCCCCCTGTGTTAGCCTGAACCTCAGCTATATTTAATATAGCTGCACCATTTTCTATATTGAATGACTAAGCAACTATGATCCTGAACTTACTATTGCCTGCCACAAGCAATTCATATAGCATATTATTCAATACTTTATTAAAATTAATTGTCAAATTAGTCCTACTGGACAATGGTAACTTATATAAAGAATCTGGTGAGAAAAGCACTGTAAAATAGTAAAAACCTTTGATCATTTAAACTAATAGCAGCAATAAAAAGAATGTGCTTGTCAGAATTAATACTGAGAGCTGTCCTGCATCACTAGTACTTATAGTGATTCTCTGTTATGCCTGTATTGTCCTACAAACTCAAAACATATTGTATTTCAATATTTAAAATTCTGGAGAGATATGCCACTAACCGTATTGCCTGTCAATCAGGTACTAAGCTCAGTGAAGATGTAATCCACCCAGAAAGGAGCAATCTTTTTACACATTTGATACCCAGGTAAACCCAGCAGACACAGGTGTCCCTTTTCAGGGGTGGCCTGGGAGCACTCTCTGGTCAAATGACTTACTCAGAGTCACACAATTAACGAATGTAAATGTAAGGAATCAGGTCCTGTTCTCTTGAACACAGAAAGCAGTTATAATATATGAAAGTTATGTACTTACCATAATGTTAGATCAGTGTTGTCTTCTTCTGTCCTCCGAAACTGGTGGTTATATCAGATCAATATGGCTATGACGTTGGCAGCTTTAGACTTTTGGATGCATGGCTCATTCTCCTCCCCTACACATAATACAGCTCCATCAATGAATACGTCAGATCACGTATGCCTGTCTAAGACAGCAAGATATCTTGGTAACCCAACTATATAAAGTTTAGGGAAGGTCCAGTATGGTCAACTGGGAGCCCAGTGAAAGTGAAAATTTTGCAGAATGATGATTGGAGGGAAAGTTAAAGAAGACAGAAGAGGACAACATGAATCTGACATTATGGTAAGTACATAACTTTCATATCCAATGTTGTCTCCTCTGTCCATCCTCAACTGAAGGGATACAGTCCTCAGCTACCTAAACCCTGGGAAGTCTCATGGAGAGTATTCCAGTGGATGGTGGAACCAAATGAGGCCCTAGGCCTGGAATGCAAATCCAGCTTGTAGTGAGATATAAAAGTATGCACAGCAGACCAAGTAGTCACAGCTCAGATGTCATCAATAGGAATTCTGGAGAAGAGGGCTGTGGAAGTGGCAACTGCCCGAGTAGAAGGACCTTTAGGGATGTAGGGCAAGGATAACCCCCTTTCCCTATATACAAAGGAAATACATTCAGAAAACTGCCTAGTAAGGGTTACCTTGGAAACATGTTTTCCCAATGTGAATGAAGTGAAATAGACAAAGAGCTGGGCTGTTTACCAAAATTTTGGTTTGATGTTGGCAAAATCTCAGTTGTTTATGTACATCTATCAGATTCAAGTATTGTCCCCCTTGATGGAGAAATTCAGAAACAAAATTACTAAGTTAATCATCTGACTCAAAGTAAATTCCAAAACTGCCTTGGGAAGAAATGTAAAGTTAGTTTGTAGTGGAACCCAGCTTTTGTGAAATATCAAATAATACGGCTTACAGGAAAGGGCTTGAAACTGTAAAGCACTTTGTGAAGAGGTTACAGCTGCCAGAAAAAGAATCTTCCAAGAAAGATACTTCAACTCTGCAGTCAAAGCAGGTTCAAATGGAATATTTCTCCAGGCCTGGAGTAAAAAGGTTAACATCAAAAAAAGGAACAGGGTCCATTAACGGGGGGGGGGGGGGGGGCAAAGAAAAAAAAATACTCCTGAAAAAGGATTTCAATAACTTCAAGTAAGCAATAAGTTCTGCTTCTCTCCCACATGAAAGGTTGATATGGAAAAAGAAAAAAATACTCCTGAAAAAGGCTTTCAATAACTTCAAGTAAGCAATAAGTTCTGCTTCTCTCCCACATGAAAGGTTGATATGGAAATCATATGAACCTTAGTGGAATAACTAGCCGCTTACTGTAAAAGAACAGCTATCAGGAAGTGGGGCCAAAAAAAGAATCTGCAACATACCATAAAAGAACTTTAATAAAACAAAACATCAAAGCTTTAGGGCTCACAGACGATCGTTCCTCAGTACTAAGTACAATCAACAAGAATATTACCCTTAAATAATCATTGTAAAAACAGCACAGCCAATAACATTTCAATATTAATAAAACAATTAAACCATCATACAATTTAAAGAAACAGGACTAAAAGGTATCACTTAAGTATGATTGTTTATGCTTATGTACTGGTTTTAGAGTTACAGTCTAATTAACACCTGGAAGACAGTCAGCTTATAATTGCAGAATCCATTCATATTCCTTAAATTTAAGCCTATTATTCAAATCTCCCATCTCATATTTCTCACAACAGTATCAATAACTCTAAAAGTAAAAACATGTGTTGAATCATTATCACTAATGTGCGTAGCTAGTGCATTAATCGAAACATTCCTTCTGATTTCTGGTGTATGCTCTATTATTCCATCTTTCAATCTTCTTGTGGATTTCCAAACAGAAAAACTTGGACATACCCTGCAAGTTGCAAGGTACATAATATTAATAGAATTGCAAGTCACAAAACATTTAAAATGATATATTCTATTAGTAATGGGATGTATGAAATTTTGATCCCTATTTGTAAAATTACAGCATCAACAGTTATGGCATGGATAAGTGCCAGTCTTGCCAAACTGTCTAGTTGCTGGAGCAAATTTCATATCCTTGTAACATAAACATTGTTTTGAATTAGAACAACTGTGATAAGCAAACCTGGGCATAATGCCCACAATATTTTGCAATTCAGGCATGATTCTCAAAATGCCCCAGTTATCCATTATTATTCTTCCTACACCATCACTACACCTACAATGGGTGGTGGAGTATCATAGAACATCACTACCATGGGAAACAACCAAGGAAATAGGTTTGGTCACCTCAGCTTTTTCCCATTGCTAAATACTGTGATTTTTTTTTTAAAAAAAAAATAAAATAAAAAACTGTAATCTGGACTCTAGACATACCAGAGAGACAGAACGGAGAAAATACTAGGAAAATTGGGTATGTTATTAAATCTAAAGACACGTAACTGACTTTCCATGTATTTCCTCCATTCTGTCTGTCTCCTACCCTTAAACTGTCCAAAACTTTTTTTTAGATTAAAAAAAAAACAAAAAAAACCAAAAGGAAACACCCCCCCCCCAAAAAAAAAAAAACAGAGCAACGCAGACCTTCTTTTCTCCATTGCTTCCTTTCCAAAGCACTGATGTAGTGGGTATGCATGGGAATGCAAGTCCCATACACATGCACAGTACATCAGAAAAAGCCCCAGGATATGGGAAAAATGAAGAATGACAGCACAGCACTGTTATACAAAGCCATTATTTAAGAAAAGTAAATATTTTTTTCTTAAATAATGTCATTGTATAATAGCAATAACTCACTCCGTGGTTGTGGTGTATTAAGATTTACCTACGGTTGGCTTTATTTAATCACTTGGGGTTCACCCTCATGATTAAACCACATCAACTGTCGGTAAATCTTAATATGCCACACCAACGTCACCAGTTATTGCTTAAGTAAAATATATACTCTTAATAATATGTATCAGTAATGAGTAATTAATATTCAATTCTGACTTCTTTTATAAATGAAAACTTTTCTTTGCACTTAGCTCAGTTTTGCTAAGCATTGCTAAGCCAAGCTAAGCAATGCCTAAACAGGACCTGTCTGTGCAATACTTAGCAGTGCTCAGCTCTGCTAAGCTGGTTTGAGCATTGCTAAGAAGTCCCATTCTAAACAGTATTCAACTCAACTAAGCAGATTTGCACACAGCTAAGCACTGTTCAGAATTTGCCACCGTAAGCACTGCTCAACTCAGCTTAGTGGGTTTGCGCATTGCTCAGCTTTGCTCAGCATTTTTGAAAATGGTCCAATGGTGGCAAAGGGTGGGAATTTGGCCTTATTTAAACAACACAGGTGGGAATACCGGCAGAACCTGTTAGAGTTTGATCCCTGTAGGAAGTATGGCAGATGCATGAGAGTGAGTGTGCTTTTGGGTGCAGCGGTGGGGCATCCTTGAGTCCAGCATCATGGTTGGACTCCTTGTGAAGAACCATGATGACACATTGCTGCAGGGCCAATACCAGGGCTCAGAATACAAATCTGAGGCCTGGGACCATCTGGCATGTGAGGTCACTAGTGCCACTGGCATCCCCCGAACTGGTGAGCAGGTCTGTCATCATTATGACAGTCTGAGATGGAGGAAGAGGTTTCTCTTGGTCCAATGAATCCAAGATGCTCAGGCCCAGAATGCCCCAGAAGATTGTAAGTATATCTACTGGTGGTATATCTACTGGTGATATCTGATAGGCAGGTATGTATATAGGTGTGTGTTCTCCTCACAGCTGCAGATGAGAGGGCTTATAACATGGGCTGTAATCAGTGGATACTCCAAATATATGATGTGAAAATGTGTATGGGTCGGGTATGAAACCCAGCAGCCTGCTATGGTCTGTACAGATCACACATAATCACATCCACTAGAGTTTAAATGTGTACACCTGCATGCAAACTATTAATAAACAGTTCACTAAATATCTATCACACATGACACTGTGACAGTTCACTTATATTACAAGATCAGAATGTGTGACCAAGTGAGTTGTAGGCAGAAATCAGTCAGCAACAGACAGCAGTACCCCAGTAGCTCAGTGTGATGAGAAATACATATATCTCTTGTTAAATTTTGCACACACAGATCACAGTTTGGATCCAGGGACTGGTACAAAGATGTGTTCATAGTAACACACAAGTAATCCTGAGTATTTGTATAAACTGAAAGGTAGTGTTTACAGATAGTTTCTCCACAGGGCTCACAGGTAAAGAAATGATTGTATTAGCTGTATGAAGGGTATACTGATAATCTGTGTACAAATGCTCCGGTGCTCAGCCCCATGCCTACAAATGACAGCAGGCAAGCTATATACACTATGCACTCTTCCCGATACATGTCTCTCAAGTGTCATGCTGTCATGGCTACTGATCTCTGTTGCCAATAACCTTGCACACAGATATAAATCAAGAAGAAGTATGCATTAGCACACTCACACGATATCAGTGCAGGGTACACCTTGTTAGTTATATATGTAACCATCATATGTACAAGTCCTCTCTACTTATGTATCACATTTGTCACAGCTTGTCCCATAGCATTCCAGGTTGACATATTAATAAGTATGTACATGCTACAGTAGCTATAGGCCTCAGGTAGATGTAAAGTTAGGGCAGACCTGTAGAGTATTGAGCAGTACTGTTGTGAAAAATATAAGCCTATACAGTTGGTAATGGACTGTTTTTCTCTCCCCATCCCTTATCTGCTTCAATAATTCATAGGTTCATAGGTAGGTACTAGGCTATTGGCCTATATAAGCCTAGCCAAAAAGGTACCCTGACTTTCGCCACCCAAGAAAATTATTTTCCTGTGCCCCTGTCAAGTAGAGCCACAGAGGTGATCCCCGGGGTGAATTTCCTATTTCCCATCCAATCATAAAGATTTTTCTTGAAGAGTGCTAATGAGGAGCTTTTATATAGATAGGTAGTTTGTTCCAGAGTATGGGAAGTCTCTGGGACAGGAATCTATCCATCCATCATGTTCTGTTTATTGTGGTGACAAGGTGTAGGTCCCTAGAGCGTGTACCTGAGAGAGATTGGGATTTCTTTAAGTGGAACATGTCCAACAGCTCTAGGTTTGACATAGCTTTGTATGTTAGGCAGAGATTGCCTCTGAGTAGGCGATATGAGATGGAGTAAGGCTGGAGTTTTTTTGAGATGATCTGCGTAGGGCATCTGTTTGAGGCCAGTAATCCTCTTTGTGAAGTATTTCTGTGGCCTTTGCAGTTGTTGTAGATGTCTTTTGAGATACATACCAAAAGGGGCATTGTACTCTATAATGAGTCAAATGAGTGATGACTATAGGGGAGCAATTACCTAATTTTTCCTGTATGAGAAACCTTTTGTGATGAGGTGTGCCATGTAGAAGGATTTTCTGACTACTGTGGTGATGTGATTATCAAAAGAGAGACTACTGTCCACTTGTGTCCCAAGGTCTCTTATCACATTGTTGGTGTTAAGTAGACTACAACCTATGTGGTAGCTTGTGGGATCAGAGATTTTTACTGAAGGGGATGACAATGCATGTTTTGGCATTGAGCTTGAGGCCATGGCTTTGACACCAGGCATCTGTCTCCATGAGGCCCTTTTGTAGGATGTCCACATCATTAGGAGTTTCAGTTATGGCTCCTAGTTTGCAGTCATCTGTGAAATTCATTAGCCAAAGACCTTCTGTGTTATCCTGTACTTCAGAAAAGTAGATACCAAACAGGAGAGGACCCAGGAATGAACCCTTTGGTACTCCACCTGTCACTGGTCTGAAGTTGGATTTGGAGTCTGCTACTTTCACAGTGTGGGTTCTGTCAGTGAGCCAGTTGGCAACCCATCTTGTGACATAGGGATTTATACCTAGTTTAGTGAGTTTATCTATAATTCCAGAGTGGGGGGTGGTGTCAAAAGCCTTGGCAAGATCTAGATAGGCTGTGTGAACCACCTTACCCTTATCTATGGCTTTGGTGACTGCTTCAAAGAAGTCTATCAGGTTTAGGAGACATGATCTGTCTTTTACAAACCTGAACTGGGTGGTGTCCAGAGTTTGGAGATTGCCAATGTCTTTTTTTCATAAGTTCCATGGTGATACGTTTGTTAGGCTAATGGGGCGGTAATTCTCGGGGTCCGTGGAGGCTGACCCTTTGTAGAGTGGGATAACCATTGCTGTGCGCCATTCAGTGGGCACAAAGCCTGAGGTGGGGCTATGATTGAACATGGTGCTTAGGTGTGGTGCCAGTTCATTCTGCAGTTCATGTAGAATGCAGCCTAGGATGTTGCCGGGTCCCATGGATGCTGTGTTCTTGGCTTTGGAGAGTGTGTTTTTTACCTGTGCAGCTGTGATTACAGGAACTTTGCATTCTTCCAGTATAGAGATGGGCCCTTTAAGGTGTGAGAGGGGGGTAAAGTTAGCAATTAACCTATCTGTCAGGATGTTGGCAATATCAGTTGGTTCTGTATATTTAGTGCCATTGTGCTGTAACTCAGAGCAGATCTGAGTGTTGCCATTGATATTCTTGACATAGCTATAGAATGCTTTTTGGTTGTCTTTAGCATCAGAGGGATCTCAGCTTCTTACTATGGCTGACCAGGGAGTTCCTCCAATCATGGGATTTTACTCTTTTTTGCAACAGTTTCTTACTTCTGTTATAGAGTTTGTTTATGGTAGGGGACCACCAGATTGTCTTTTTTTTTGGAGGATAGCATATTGGTTCTGTTAGGGATAGCACGATCCGTGCACTCGTGTAAGTGCTTATAAAGTGCATTTGTGTAGGATTCATCAGTCGTACCTCTATTGTCCATCTGCATGGGTGTCATGAAGTTTGTCACTTCTGTCTTAAGAAGCATAAAGTTGGCTTTGGAGAAATGTTTTACGGTGATTTTCCTAATTGGGGGTGGGGAGGGATATGGATGTCTAGGGTGATTAGCTTGTGGTCGGATCTGACCAATGAGGAATTGACCTCTGGTGTGGAAAATCGGCCACCCATGTTGTTAATGACCAGGTCATTCATATACTACGGGTATGTTGTTCTCAAAACCTAATGTTGAAACATCTGTCCTATTGTTGTTCATATATTTAAATGGTTCAATACTAACATACCTTGTGAAATTCCATTGTTGGTGGCCTGTTTCCATAAATGTTACTGGCATGCTGTTACAATAATGACTGTTATTCCATTTATGCATGTGTTCTGTTTGCCATACAATTTCCCCAATTCTATTGTTCTGGGTTAATTGGAACATCCATGCATGCTGTTATAACTAATGTTGAAATGTTTTGTTCATGACTAGCCAATACACCTTGATAAACCTTAACACCATAGCATGCTTGGATAGGTAGATCACAGTGGATCCACCTGTCCCGTCTCATCTGGCCATGGTACATGGTCCCAACATGTCTGGGATGCAACCTTGAACTGCCTTCTCCCCTGGTCCTGCACCACCCTTGGGTGGAACCACATCAGAAGATGGAGCTCGTCCCCCCGGGCACAGGCATGGAGAGGACCATATCACCTTACACAGTACAAGGCATGGTGTGCAGGGTCATCCAGTGGGACTTGGATATACCCCTGTGCCAGATCGAGGGCAGACTGGTGCACCTCAAAGGGCAGACTGGCCACCTTTGGAGCCATGATGTCATAGCATGAGCCGTATGCTGTCTTGTCTGTCTTGCCTGTCTGCAAAAGCAACCTCTCCTACACACCTTACCTCCCAAATGTACATAAAACCCTTCCCCAACATCCCACTCTCACCCTAAAAAAAAAAAGAGGGCATCTGTCCCCACAAAAAAAATCTCGTCCCATACATAGCTCTCCATTTCACAACCATGTACACTGTAATGAATCAATCATCTCATCAATTAATCAATAAACTTATGTCGCCCACACCCCTCCCTGTGGGGTGTGATGCTCCAAATTCCAAACTGTCCACATCATTTACAGCTATTGCTGCCCAAGAAATGGAGAGCTATGGTCCTTTCTTACACAATGGAAGTCACCTTCATACTGGTGATGCACATCCCTAGCTGCCTTTCATAATGTTTTTCCACCTGCTTGCCCCCATTTCACCACTTTCTTAACACCCCTTTTTTCTTTTCTTTTTTGGAATTACCATGGGTTTAAGTGGGAGTAAGCACTGCTAAGCAAAGCTAAGGGAAGCTATGTGTCTCTTGGGCACCACTTAGCATCGCCCAACACTATGCAAACCTGCTTAAAACTGCATGGAACATCTTTAATCACTCTATCTTATTTAGCCATTATTCTGCCCAGCAACAAAATAATCAGCCCTGTCAGATCTTAAACCCAGGGCCCTGTACACTAGAGTCACAGCAACATACAACTACAACAAATCTGCTGTAAGATTCACTAATGCTTTTGTAACTATACCATGCAATATCTTGCATCATAATTATTTAACATAAGGAAAAAAAAGCTAGTCATCACTGCCAGGTCTTGAACCCGGGATCCTGTGCACTAGAGTCAGAACAATGTACCACTACACCAAATCTGCTGCAAGAGTTACTGATGCTTTTGTAAATGTATCATGCATTACAGTCATTTAACATTAGGGAAAAACATCATCACTGCCAGGTCTCTGTACACTGGAGTCAGAGCAACACACCACTTCACCAAATCAGCTGTGTGAATTGCTCATACTATATGTCATGCATTACAGTTATTTAACATTAGGGAAAAATGTCGTCATTGTCAGGTCTTGAAACCAGGACCCTGTGCACTAGACTCAGAGCAATGCACCACTACACCACATCTAGTACAAGAATTATTAGTGCTTTTGTAAACATATCATGCATTGCAGTCATTTAACATTAAGGTAAAAAAGTCATCATTGGCAGATCTTGAACCCAAGACCCTCTGCACTAGAGTCCGAGCAGCACACCACTACACCAAATCAGTGGTGAATTAAATGAATGACATCAGCAGGCTTTGTAAATAGGGCAATGGGATGTGTACCGGGTGGGGAAGGCCTTAAAATGCTTTAACCTACAAACAGACACACACAGTTAGCATTGCTGAGATCAGAACCCCTATTTATCTAAATGTATGTACTATAGTGTTGCCCATTTATCGCATGCAGCACAGAGTTCACATGGCTGAAGAGTGTCCAAAGGTACTTCTATGGTGGATGACATCAGCTAGACTTGTAAAACAGGGCAGTTTTAAAGTTTACTGGGTGGAAAATGCCTCAAAACACTTTAACCTACCAGCACACACACAGTTGCCAGTGCTGAGATTAGAACACCTACCTACCTCCTTATATATACTATAGTGGTATGCATTTATTGCATTTACCACAGAGCTTATTGGGCTAAAGAGTATCCAAAGGTACTTCTAAGGTGAATGACATCAGCAAGGCTTGTAAAGCAGGGCTGTTTTGAAGTCTACTGGGTGGAAAAGGCCTCAAAATACTTTAACCTACACACACACACACACACACACACACACACACACACACACACACACACACACACACACACACACACACACACACACATATCAGCAAGGCTTGTAAAGTAGGTCAGTTTTGACGTCTACTGGGTGGAAAAGGCCGCAAAATAGTTTAACTTTCAAACACACACACACACACACACACACACACACACACACACACACACACACACACACACACACACACACACACACACATACACACATACAAGGCAGGTGAGGTGAGATTATAACCCCTACCTGACTACTATTGCAGAATGGAAGTCACCTTCATACTGGCACATGCCAGTGGTTCTATCGGTGTGCAATTGTCTGCATGAATACATCACTCTATGCCTTTCAGCATGTCTCTTTCTCTTTGCCTGTCTCTGTCTGTCTGTCTGTCTGTCTCTCTATCCATCTCTGTCAGTCTTTCCCTCCTCCTGTCTCTGCTTGTCTAAAATTGATATATTTGTATGTGTTACCTAATGTATGTCTATCACACTCAACAGATGCAGATAGATCACATATGTGCCACCTCCAGGTAGCTGCAGGTAATCCTGTCTGATGGGGGTGGGGAGACACAGTTATGGTGTACCTAGCTGTCTGTATGCGAAGTCATATCCTGACAACAGAGTTGTATAGTCAGAGGTGGGTTTCTACATGGGCTGTAATTCTCTAAATGTAGGACCATGCCCAGTAAGGCTTTCAATAGTAACAGTTGGACTCCATTCCAGAGGTAGCTATAGTCCGGTCCAGGATTTTGTGTGCTAAAGCTGAATAGCTGATGAAGCTGTGTAAACAGTCCAGCACTTCAATGATATACTGTGTGAGGAATCTCCTGACTGTGTGCTCTCCTTATTAACTGAGTCATATCCTGGTGTGGGTACAGAGTGCTTTGGACTGAGCAGAGCTTTCCATAATATGTGTGGTATATTTTACATAGCACTGTGATTTCCTAGTATGTGAGTGGCAGATCAGTATAGAGTAATGTGAGGGAGCACTGACATTTGTTTACTGACCCTATATACTGCAGGGAACTATGTTACAGCAGAAATTGTTCTAATGTGCACATTCTATGTTTGTCTGGCCAGTGGCTCCCCGCCCCCTTATATGTGTCTCTTTGTCCTTCTGTAGTGCAGTCATGGCCTTTGTCCACAGTTGCTGTTATGTATTTGTAGTTATGATGTGAGTTGAGTAGAAGTCATAACATCACACACAGGGTTACAGACCTCACATCTCTGGCTGTACTTGTTTAGCGGGTTATGCATCATTGTGCCCCTTAGATCTGCTGTGGTCCTCAGACGGTTTGTGTTTCACTGTTATTGTCAGGCTACAGGCTGGCCATAGCTGTCAGACTCTTACATACTAACATCTGGCAGGCCCATATATAACAGTCAGATACAGGCCCAGACATGGGGGCAGGCTCTTAATATTACTCTTCCAAATGTACACAGTTGGTGGAATGGTTTTGTATTAGCTTGCAATTACTTTTGGGGATGACATCTGCATCTCTACTGTCTGTCATTGCTGTTTTCACATCAAACTTTATTGGTTTGCCAATAGTTTGTCAGGCAAATGCAATGTTTTATTTATTTATTTTACATTTGTTGACCGGGCTAGTCTAACTGGAATACAAATCCATTTTCAGTAGAGGCTCGGGGAGAAAAGCTCCAACACAAACACAATATGTATAATAAAAAGTTGTCACAATTCAGAGAAGTATAAAGTAGTTGAAAAGTTCTGAACAGTTACAGCCGTATAGGCTTGATGCAGTTGTCATTACAAGAGTACATAGCTCATGATGAGGAGATATGAAAAGCAAAAATAAAATACAAAACAGTTGTTTACTTATAGAAACAGAAAAAAATAGGATAAAAAAGATGTTTATTTATATAACTGTACCATGTGATACAGTGAAATACAAGGTTTATAGGAGACAGCAAGAGGATGTCATTAGTTAGAACATCATAATATTAGATACAGAGAGCACATAGGAAATCGAAGAAAGAAGAAAGACAGTTAGGGTTAGTACAAGGACATAACCAATGAGTACTGAGAAATAGTTTTAGTTTCTGTTTAAAAAGTGTTATAGAGGTCAGGGATAGGAGTTCAGAGGGAAGCATGTTCCAGTGTCTGCTTACAGAGTTAGAGAACAAAGAATCTCTAGCTGAGCTATTGGATCTGCTAGTGGTAATAAGTAGCTTATTAGAAGAGCGTAAGTTCTTAAGATTGTTGTAGGGGGTAATGAGAGTAGTCAGTATAGGAGTATAGGTGGGGTAGTGCAGGCTCTTATGGATAATAGCAAGCTGGTGAAATAGTAACTGGTTTTGGAACTCTAGCCATCCTAATTGTTTTAGGTTGTTGCAATGATGTGTTCTAAAAGGAGAACCAGTGACAAATCTAGCAATACTATGATAGGAGGTAGCAAGTCTGTTGAGGTTGTTTTTTGAGAGATTGGTATATATGGGTAAAGCATAGAGTAGGGTAGACATTAAATGAGTTCTAGATAGAGCGGTTTTGGCTGAAGGAGTAAGAAAGGGTTTGATTCTATAAAGGGATCCCAGTTTCTTATTTACTGTTTTTATAGTGATGTTGATATGAGTATCAAAGTTTAGGTTATTATCTATGGTTATTCCAAGAAGTTTAGTGGTTGGGTCAGGAGATATAAGAGTCCCATTCTTGGATATAAGAGTGAAGTGAAGAGAGGTTGACCTGCGAGTAGGAGTAAAAAGTAGCAGTTTAGTTTTTTTAGGGTTAAGTAGGAGGCATCGGCTTAAAAATCATTGCTCAACTGTATTGAATGCTTTTTGTGTAAGGGACTGTAGCTCGGAAGGAGTATTAGCTGAGCAAATAATGGTGGAGTCATCTGCATATTGAATGCAGGTTGCATGAGGAATTGCTAGGTGGAGGTCATTAATGAAAATGGAAAATAGCAGTGGGCCTAATATGGAGCCCTGGAGAACACCAAGGGAAATGGGGAGGTGAGAAGATAGATTGTTTTCCCATAGTACTGCTTGTTGTCTATTGTCTAAGTAAGATTTAAACCATTTTAAGGCTAGAGTATCAAGAGAAAGAGATTTAAGTATTTCTATAAGGAGCTGGTGGTTAACCATGTCAAAAGCCTTAGATAAATCAATGAAGACAGAAGAGGAAAGAGTATTATTATTACAGTTGAAATTTATGCAGTCTGTGAAGGAAAGTAGAGCTGTGGTGGTACAGTGATTAGGTCTAAACCCATGTTGACAGTTAGCCAGTAGGTTATTTTCAATAAGATGGGTGAGTAGTTGCTTATGGATACATTTTTCCATAATTTTTGCCAGTGGAGAGAGTAGAGCTATTGGTCTATAGTTTGAAATGTCAATGGAGTTTCCGTCTTTATGTAGGGGGATGATGTGTGAGATTTTCCAGATAGATGGGATATTTCCTTCTGTTATCATTCTGTTTATTAGTATGGAAATGGGGAAGGCTATGGCTTTGGCACCTTTTTGCAGATATTCTACAGGTAGTTGGTCAGCAGATGGGGTAGTAGGTTTTAGTTTTTCTAGAAGAGAGCAAATGAAGGAAGTAGGAACAGGTTTTAGCTGAAATGATGGAATTGGGTCAGTTGGTGAGGTGGTTAGATTAGGGGAACTTGAAGATAATTGCCTAGCTAGTGTTTGAATGGCATCTGTAAAGAAAGAATTGAAGGCATTGGCAGTTTGTGTTGGATTCTCATGGTTAGAGCCTTGTGGGCTAGGTGTAATAGACTGGCCTGAGTATAGGAGTTTGTTGATGCTGGACCAAAATTTTTGTGGATTCCTATGGTTAGTTTGTTGTAGTTGGATATAAAAGTTTTTTTTTTATCTAAGAGGACAGCTTTTTTACTAGTATTTCTCAGTTGTCTAAATGTTTGGTGGTCTGTTGAATTCCTAGTACTGTGCCATTTTGCCCAAGATTTGTTTCTAAGGAGGATTTTCTGTATATTAGCTGTAGTGAGCCATGGGGCAGGTTTAGCCTTATTTCTAATAGAGCGTACTGGGGCATGATGGTAAAGGATGGCTAAGAATGCGGAATTAAAGTAGTCAACTGCTTCATCTAAAGGGAGTATTTTTAGTGGTGACCAATTGCAGTGTTTGAGTTCTAGCTGGAAACGTTGAGGGTTAAAGAATTTTTTAGTCCGTATTGTCTGATAGCAATTTGAGTGAGGTATGCTAGTTTTGTGTCTGATGATATATGTGAGTGAGTGGTCACTCAGATCATCAGGGAGGGTGCCTGCTTTGTATGTGTGATGTGGAGAGTTTATAAGAATCCAATCTAATGTGGTTTCCTTGTTGTTGGTTTTATTAATTCTTGTAGGGGAGGTGATGACTTGTGAGAAGCCATAAAGATTAATATGGGTGGTGGGATGAGGGGTACTACAGGACTTCCAGTCAATGTTAAAGTCTCCAAGGACTAAAGTTTCTTGTGGAAGATTAGTTGATAGCCAATTGGGAATACTTTCAAGGGTATTAATGTTATTTCCAGGGGGGAGGTAAATACAAGCAATGTTTATGGATTTGAATTTGTTGACTTGAAGTTTAGTGACAAGGATTTCAGCATTATTAAATCTAGGTTGGTTTATGTTTGAAGTGGCAACTTGTAGATTACACACAGAACAGATATATGGCATATGTGTGGACATTCTGTGACACCCTGTCATTCCATGGGTATGGATTGTGCCCACTTACTTGTTGTCAATACTGACACATTGACGTGGCAGCCTTTATATCCTGGCAGTCGACTTGCCACAACCTGCCGTTGTAGTAGGCATTTGTAAGTTACTCAGACCTGTGTACTGTACATATGTGTGGCCCCCTGTCCCTCCATTGTTTAGCTTTCCTGCAGTAACAAATATTGAGTTCTGGCCAGTGTGTACACCACCTACCATTGGCATGCAAAATAACTGCTACAGCCAGACTTGAACCATGGACCCTACCAGCTACAGTGCTAGACCACTAAACCACAACAGCCACAACCAAGTGGGGTCTACTTGCTGACACTATTAACCACAAACATACATAGCACATTGGCTTTTGCATATTGCAGAAATGGAACAAGTTATCAAGTTGATTATGACAGCCCTGGTAATGTAAGGCCTGCTGCTATCACCTTACAGACATAGATGTTACTGGAGTTCTATGTGAACACAGGTGTGTTGAGGGGAAGGGGGCATACCTCTCAAGTGTACACATCTTCACAGATTGTGTAGATGTTTAGCTCATAATTTGGGCCAATTTGTCATAATAGTGTAGTGTCATAACAGTGTAGATGTGTGGCAAATAACAGTGAATGCATTATAGACTGAAGTTAGAAAGTAATGACAGACATGTGAGTTTCAGACTTCTTGACCTTCAGAGACTTCATGCTACTGCAAGAGCTGTTATTCTATCAACTTTCTATATTTGTAAGTGCAATATTTACAACTTGTCACTGTTGTATGTGTGCCCCCTGTCCCTCCTTTGTCCAGATTTCCTGCAGGAACAAATATTGCCTTCTGGACAGTGTGTAAAGCTCCTACTGTAGGTGTAGGTGACATGGCCAGTCTGGAACCAGAGACTCTGTCAACCACAGTACTGTACTTAGACCACTAAACCACAACAGCCAACAGTAAGGGCTGTCTAATTCTTGGCAGTATTACATGCACAGACATAGCATATTGATCCCTGCATATTATTGGTATGGAGCAAGTTAGCAAGTTGATTGGGACAGCCATGGGAATGTGTGGTCTGCTGCTATTACCCTGCAAACATAATTGTTACTACATTTCTATGGGAACATGGGTGTGTTGGGGGGGGCATACCTCTCAGTTGTACAAATTACCACAGACTGCCTAGATATTTGCTTCATATTTTGGGTCCATTTAGCACAGTATTGTGGTTGACTTTGGAAATACTGGCATATCATTACAGACTTGAGTTAAAAAGTAATGAGAGACATTTGAGTTTCAGACTTCTTACCCTTCAGAGACTTAATGCAACAGCAAGACCTGTTCTAATATCACTAAGTTTGTCAGAGCAATATTTCCTAACTGTCCCTATTTGTGGACCTTTGCCACACATTTCTTTATGGCTTTGTACAGATGACTTGCTGTGAGAGGCTGAGAGGTGTGTATGGGACTCCAACATTGACATCCATGCATGTGCCCTAGCCCCACAGTGTCTTAGCCCCCCACATATACTGCAGTGAGTTTTGGCGCCTTGGGGACTACTGCATATTCTGGGGCAGCCAGTATTTGGTGGACACTTCCCGTTTTCCCACATAGCTGTTAATTGTCTGCTGCTACTCTGGTAATCCACCCCATTCCCTTACATACATGCAGCAATACCATGGATATTCTACACAGCGTACTACTCCATTCATTTGTTGTTAAGAAGAGTGACTTACCTTGTGTGTGTAGCAGTTGGGAGGACAGTGCTTCAGGGCTGACTCTGTCAGATGCATGCAGTACACAGCCTATACATGGTAAGGTACAGATAGTGTGATAAACTGGGTCTGAAGAGTCCCCTCAGTCTGGGCAGTTGTCAGCATAATCCTCATCACCGCCCTCAGTCTGTAGCATGTAGAGATGTAGCAAAGCAGAAGCAGCCCCTATCATTTTGTCATTTAAAATTCTCAAGCGTGTACTCCAATGGTGCAGAGTATGTGGGAAAAATCACATTGATGGGTGTCTGCATACTTAATACTGATGTGCTGCAGATGCAGCCTGTATGATTGGCTGACTATGATATATTCCACCTGCCAGCTACATTACTGAGTGATTTGAATGGGCCACTGTGACTGGCAGAGGCCTTATTAGTCATTTATAGTTGATTGCCTTTTGTCTGCTATTTCCTTTTAATTTTTTTCCAATTTCCTCCAATTTTAACCAGTGGAGCTAGTATAAACACTGCTGAGCAGAAAGGGCCCTCCCCTGTACATGAGCGCGCTCAGCATTTCTCTCACCAGCTAAGCACAGCTAAGCAGCCCCAGACACCCTCCTTGCTTAGCTGTGCTTAGCTGAGTGCATACAGAAGCCACAGAGCTCCAATGTGCTTACACAATGCATGATACACCCCCTTTTCATGTCAGTTGCTTCTTCTGCCTACACCAACATGTTGTAGCCCCTACATGGTTAGGTACCTGCAGACATGGTGGCCCATTTTGCTATTCAGTAAACTTAGCTCATTTGCATACACCTAATTCCGTATACCCTAGTTACAGCACTACATGAGAGCCCATGTCCTTAGCAACCAATATAACCTGCCATGCTAGCCAGTATAATGGGGAAATTCATTTTACCTTTATTACTTTCCTTTTACTAATTTTATTTTATTCTTTGCAAGATCGCATGTTTGGGTGCCTCTGCTTAAACATGGCATATGTGCCCAAAAAGAAACTTTTGATTTTCTATATTTTGCATCAGTCAGACATGCCAATGGCCATAGTTCTGGCCATTGGCATGCCTAATGCATTTAATACATGCATTACTTTTAGTTGTCACAGCCCCGTTTTTTTTTTTTTTTACACTCCTGTACATGGTTACTGTCTGCATACATTTGTAATGCAGACACAGCTGCTGCACTGATGCCTGTCTGCTTCCTGGATCAGTAAATTGCCTCATTTGCATGGTTTTCACCAGCAAATGAGGTGATTTACATTGCACAATCGCATCCGTGGCAGGAGAGTTCTGGGAGGCACGTGCACACCCCCAGTCTTGCTTCCTGGGTCACTCCACCTCCGAACTCCATGTTCAGGACACAGCACCATGCTTACACAGTGATTAGCTCCATGTAAGCGTTAATGAATTACCCCCACTGTTATTAGAAGTATTATTAGAAGTATGAGTGGGAGAGAGTTGAATAATAAGCTTGAACTTAAGAAATATGAATGGATTCTGCTTTTACAAACTGACTGTCTTCCAGGTATTAATCAGACTGTGACTCTAAACCAGTACATAATCATAAACAATCATTCTTAAACAGATACCTTTTTGTCCTGTTTCTTTACATTGTACGATGGTTTAATTGCTTTATTGATACTGAGATCTTATTGGCTGTGCTATTTTTACAATGATTATTTAAGGGAAATATTCTTGTAGATTGTACTTGGCACTGAGGAAGGGTCTTCTGTGAGCCCATAAGCTTTGCTGTTTTGTTTTACTGAAGTTCTTTTATGGTATTGAAAAAAACAACAGGAAAAGAACCAATAGTACAAATAACACTTGAGAACAATGATGAGTCAACTCTACTGAGTCTGTCTGATTAGATAAAGTAAGGATAATTCAATATACAAATCTCAATCAGTCTCTCTAGCCCAACAAACAGCCAACCAACCAGTAATTAACAAAAAATAAAAAAAAAACACTTTATATATACTTATAAACTTATTTATAAACAATTAAATTATTGTAAATTAAATTTTTAATAAAAAAATTTAAAATTTAAATTAAAATTTGCATTCAATATTCCTTGCCTTTTTATACGGAACTTTCAAACCCATACGGACTTCCAAAATAGATTCCTTCTGTCTTAGCAAATTTTTGAAATTTTGATAAATTTTGATAATGCACATCAGTGTGCTGTGCTCCTACAACTATCATGCATCCCCATACATGCAATAAACAAAAATTATATCAAATGGGACTAGTTAGCTTTTTGTTCTATTCATCACATGTTCTACATTTTCTCTCTCTCTTTTATTCTGTTGTCTTCGTGTTCTTTGTTTTTTGTATTTATAATTTTTGCAAAATAACATAAAATAAATTAATCCTTTCTACAGGGGTACAGGCCTATTTAGCAATGATTTTTTGAATTTTTTTTTCTTACTTCAGTTACTATATGTTTGCACACTGAGCAACTTCCACATGGGGAGAAAGTTCCTACCTTAGCTTTTATGTTATTGTTTTGTTTAAAGATGTTATTTAAAAAAAAATCTTTAAAAATTTTCCCTTTTTTTAGCTTTTTATATGAAAACATATTTTTTATATTTTTACAAAACATTTTTTTTTAACATTCCAATACTGTTTAATTAATTAATTTATAATACCAGAGAAATTTGTATATTTTTTCACAAAAAAAATATTTTTTCATTTTCTGTTTAATATATGTATATATTTTATATATTTTATATCATAATATTTTATTGAAACTCTCTTTAAACACTTAAATACTTTATAAGACTATTCTTAATTGCAGTGACATCCTATTAATAAATTAATTAACCACACTTTCAAAGACTCCTCCTCATAAATTAGCATATTAACATAATCTTTTTTTCTCTTAAATTCTCCAAAGGGATGCAAAGGGAAGGCTCTTAAAAGTATGTTCGGATGGCAACTACTTCCACACATTTTCAACTAATTTCATCAAATTTTTCTGAATACTAAGTATGTATTAGATGATTATTAACACCTTTTAAGAAAATATCAAGTAGAACCTATCTGTACATCACTAAATTTAAACTAAATTATTATTTGATTAATATTTAATTCCTGTATTGTCCAGAGATTTCATAAACCATCTTTACAAATAAAAAAATAAGATAGTAAAATCTATAATATAATATAATATATGTATTAAAAAAATGTGACTTATATATAAATTCATTTTCAAACATCCCCATAAATAAATTAGCATTTAACTGTTTATAATTTACCATTATATTCAAAATATATTCTTAAAACAAAAATTCTGCCATCTCTAATACATATGAGTTTTAGTACAATCACTCAGAAAAAGCCAGTAAAACACAATATGAGGCTAGGGGGTTATCTAAATTTAATAAAATTATAATGACACACAAAAATCTTGCCATCTTTTCTTTTGGCTTGTTGTTTATCTAGTTAAACATGGGTCAACATCAAATTTTGTAAAATAATACCTCTTAACACCTTATTAATATAGATTAAGTAAAGCTTTCTTCACATAGCTACATTAATCTCCAAGATATGCATTTTTATTATCAAGATGTTTCAGACATTCATTAATAATCACAAGCATTTTAAGTATTTCCAGTTTTCAATTTTCCCTGGGCTCTGAAAACTTGAAAATGTTGTTCTTACTAAGTGCTCGTAATTTATTCCATTCTATTTTTTATAAAAATTAGTGTGATGTGTTTGTTTTAAAAAAAGCATTAGTTTTCTTTAACATTAATTTTTAACACAACAAATTTCTTCTTCTCATCATTTTCTTTAGGTAGAGAAGAGCTATTAGATTTTAGCATACTCGTATCAAAAGTACTATATGCATTAATAATGTCTTCATTATCTGATGTACAAGAGTAAAAACTCTCATCACTCTCTACGTCACTATCTTTTATGGTATGTTATAGAGTCTATTTTTATTGTTTTCTAAGTTTTTTGTATGTGCTTCTGCTTTACTGTGGTTCTTATTTTTACTTGGCCTCAAACAAAATCCACACCCCTGTTAAAAGCCAGTACAGAAAATCTTTTACATTTACTTCAATAAACCTCTCTGCTGGAAGGTTTTGGAGAGGACAGAAGGATATGCAGCACCTAAAATGAAAGCCTGGACTGTCTACTCATCACTGGAACTGGAGAAGCCATGCAGTTAATTTTCTGACTGCTATGTCTGAGTGAGGCTTACTTGATGGGTGAGAAATGAGGTCTGGAATATGATCCAGCACCCAAGGCAGGTTTATCAAGTCAAGCCACAGATAGGGAAACCATATCAGTTAAGGCCAAAAATGGAGCAATGAGCAGCAACTTCAGCTTGCATCACATGCCCTTCTGAAGAAATTTCAATGTCAGGGGAGTGGGCAGATAGGCATATAGGAGACCCGGGTACCAAATGTGGACAAGAGCTTCCCTTGGTGACTCTTCCTCCTGAGAAATCAGGAGAAAATAACTGCTGCTGTTGGAGTTGGAAGAGGTCACAAACTGATTGCAGCATGCTTGGCCCAGTAGCTGAAAATCTGTGCTGCCATGACTTGATTGAGAAGCCACTCATGAGGCAAAAGAATGAACCTGTTCAGCTTGTCCTGTAAGACATTGCTTTTTACTGGGATGTGCTTTGCCACCAGAAAGTGTTGGTAATACATCACCTCATCCAAACCTCCATGGCTTCTTGGTATCATCTGTTTGAACATGCTCCTCCCTGTGTGTTGATGTACCACACTACCAACATGTTGTCTGTCTGGATCAAATCACACCCCTAGAGTGAGAGTCCTGGAAAGCCTGCAATGTAAGGCGGATCATTCTCATTTCCAGAACAATGATGTGGAGGCTGGCCTCTGAGGTAGACCATGTGCCTTGAATTGTCTTTCACATGACATGCCGCCCACCACATTTGAAAAGCATACATAGTTGCTGTGGCTTAACAGTGCAGTAGAATAAATAGGCAACCCTGGGAAACCAGACAGGAGTTCAACCACTACTGAACATGTCAGTATATACTGGTGAGACAAAGGGGAAAATGTATGGGTTGGTATAGCATTAACCACTGAACTGTATGAGTCCATTGTAATACTTGTATGCAGAATCTGACATGAGGGGTGAGAGTAATGATGTCTACCACGGGTCTTATTAGATACAGGATGCACCTGGCTGGGGGTTATAGATGGGAAAGAACTGTTGATGCTTGTTGCCAGAGGGTTAACATTCTTGACTCTGGAAGTTTAGCTATTTGTAAGGTTGTATCCAGATAGGACCCAATGAACTCTATTGCTCATAAGTCTTAGATAGTTACAAAGCTGGTGCAGCCTTGACCATCCTGGCCATCCTGAATTTCATCTGTTTTGTATACTGGTTTATTTAGCTGAGGTCCAGTATGAGCCTGAGATTCCTGTTTTTCTTTGAGATGAAAAAGAACCTTGAATAGAATCCAAATCTTTGTTGAACTGGTGGGACCTCCCGGATGATCTGATTTTCTAACAGCTTTCTTATTTCTTGTGCTACGGTCTTCCATCATGAGGGTGGGACACAGGGAAGTCTTTTTGAGTTGAAGGGAAGAAAAAGAAAGTGGATAGTGTAACTTCTGGTTATGATTCTCTGCACCAATGTATCTTGGGTGATGTCTGTCAGGGCTGAGAGATGCAGAGTCAAGCACACCCTGACTGCCTCCAGAGTACAGCAGCCAGGCATCCCTCAAGAGCACTGGAAGGATTTATCAAAGAAGGAGACCCAAAACCCCTGTTTCTGTTGACAGCCTCTGCCATGAGTGCAATGTCCATTGTTATTATTCCCTTTGTGTCTCTGATGGCCCTGTCACTAGAAGTGTCAGGTCTAAAACCCTGTGATTTAATGAACTAGAGCTTCTTAACCCCACTTTGTTTTTTGAGAAGGTTTTTGGGAGGCTGAACAGCAGATCTCGATGGCTGACAGGGTCTTACAATCCTGCTCATTTCCAGGCAGCCTTTCCTTCACCTTTGGTACAAAGAGGCTAGACCCATCATAAAAGGCATTGATAAAGGTGTTCTTAAAATGTCTGAAAATCTTAAAAGTTTCATCCAGGTGTGCTGACAAATATCAATGCTGTTTCAGCTGCTCCCAATGAGCCATCAGATGCATTGGATAATAGGTGCAAGGACACATTTGAGAGGGATTGTAGGATAGTCAACTACATATCCACTGTTTTATGGGCCTCGAAAGGTATGTTCCTTCATCAAGTCACTCTGAAAACATGTTAAATGAGCTAAGTAGTTCAGCAGCCTTAAAGCAAAGGCAGCTGAAGCATAAACTCACTTTCCAAACCTGTCCAGTGACCTGGCCTCCCAGTTAGGGGGATGGACAGTAGAGATCTCCTGTGAAAGTGCTTTCTTTGGGACCGCTACTACTCCAGTGTAATCTACCACAGGATCTGTGCTCCAAAATGGCTTGTCCTTTGAGGAGACATCTTGCCTGGCTTTTAGGGAATTAGTTCAACCATGTATGGATCCTTACAAGCCTCTTGCAAAACAAAATCCATACTTTTTTTAGCAGGAGGGACTACCCAAGAAGTAGACCGTCAGCCCTGAGGCCTTAAAGGAATATTGATTACTCCTTTGGGGGATGTCAGTGGACTACCCCCCTTTTTGTCTCAACAATTCTAGAATATCACCAAAAATGAAATATCATCTAGGTGGGATCTAGGGGAACCCTCCCGTTCATCAAAATCAGTATCCTCAGTGAGGGACTCCTCAGGGGATTTGAGGTACCTCCTTTTGCATGCATGCTCCTTATGTACCTCTGAAGCAGATGGTCAATCCACAACATGGATTGTATTGAGACCTCTGGGTGCTGACTATACCATGGCAGCAGGAGGAGGAGGAGTTAGGGAAGCCGAAGAATCAGCAAGTGATGGGATAGCTCCAAGTATATGCTGTCTAGACTTAGAAAGAACTTTCTCGAAAGCTTCAAAGGCTGAAGCTGAGAGGGGTCCCAAAGCAACACCTTTGGGATTAGAAGACCTCTACAAAGGCACATTTCGAGGCCCAATCTGGCTCGACTGTGAAACTGACACCACAGTAGGGCTGTTGAGGCTGAAGGACCAAGAGGAATGGAAAGGAAGAATGCAAAAGTATTGGAGTTGATCCAGAACCCCTGACACTGGTGCCAACCTCTTGGCATGGGGATGTGCTAAGATCCAATGCCATCATAGTCATTTGGGTAAGAGATACTGTCAGAGTCAAAGTAGCCCAGTCTTTTGGCTCTGACACAAGTAATCCCTAGGAGCACATAAACCCACTGCCACCAGATCTGAAGGTTGCATTTGCCTCCCTAACAGTGGGCAGTGCAGGAAGGACCCCTAGCTGAATCTTTAGAAAGGCTACTTAATAACCATACTGACCTTAGGAAAGAGGCCATCGAATGCTGTATAGAGATGTGATAAAAAGACCTCTCTTGTAGGAAGGGTGATTGGACTCCTTCAAAGTATGATTCAGCCACTGGATGGAAAGAGCTCTGGCCCCAAAATCAGAACATGTGGAGCATTCTTCATTGAGATGACAGATCCCCAAACAAACACATTTGGGGTGGGTGTCCTGTGTGAGGTAATTTTGTGACTTCATGAAGTTCACTTCTTAAATCCAGAGTTTTGTCATACATGTTAGTTAGAGGGAAAAGTACACACAAGCACTGCTAGAAAATAATAGCATTGGGGAACACAAAACAGTCTTCTTGACAAACTACTAAACCAAGCCCCAAAAAAACTTAAACAGAGGTTTGTAATAAAACTATAAACACAGAATCACAGAAAAAGTCACACATCGCAGTTTGCTGTGTGGTAACTGCGAGATGCAAAGTTCAAACCGTTCAGAATTTACTGAAAACTATCAACATAGTGTTTCATTTTTGTGATGCAGAAATAAGTTCTGAAGTATTAATGGTGTAACGAGTTGCAGGAAAATACACCTTAACTTGATTGCTGTCATACGTTTCCTTTTGTTCTTTGCTTTTTTTTCTTTCTTTCTTAATTCACCATCTCTGATCAGAGCAAGGTATGACTCTAAAAACATTACAAGGGTGACCAAAACATTACTAACCCCCAAAGACCCTCAAAATACATTTCAGAATGAGTTGGTGCTTTTTAGAAATACATAGAATATTCTGCCATGAATGCAAAAATGTAACCGGAAGATTACACACGGACATTTGTCTCAAGCATGCATTTCATGTGTATCATCCTCCAGCAGTCTTGTATGTTTGGAGAAATGATGTCCTCCATACCACCTGCTACTCAGAATAAATAACCTCCCATGTTGGTACTGTTTGGAGAATATTAAGTAGATAAATATCTTTTCACCAGATTTATTTGTCTTTTTACTTTCTCACTCAAATTTAGAGAATGCGTCATTTTTTGATGTATAGTGCTTGAATTTGTATAATTTCAGTACTTGGGTTTTGGCAGAAGAAATGACACATAAATACATTATTTTTACAGAATGCATGGTAATAAATAAGTTGTTCAAAGTGTCAGAATTTTCAGTTTTGCTTTGTAGAGGCCCAAGGTACACATTAGCCTTACATTTATGAAGTAACTGCTACCAGGACTAGGATAATTCAAAAATATTTTTGGCCATAATCACACAATTTTCAAGATAGCTTGGACAGATAACTATTTGGACTTCTGCATTCTCAAGCAATTTTATGGGAAATTATTTCTACATCACACACAACAGGTCACCATCATGCAGAGAAAATAAGGTAATTTTCCAAACAAAAGCACATTATTACAAGGTCAGTCACAAGCTCAGATTACAACTGCCATGTATTGTATTATGCACAAAGAACAATGTATGCATTATTGTTTCTATAGCTCTGTGCAATTTATCAAGTGCCAGAAGGTAAATATGAACATTAGACCACATCTAGTATCACTTATAGCAAGCATATCATTAGATAGACTATCAGAAGAGATTAAATTGAAAAAAAAAATACAAAGAGCTGACCCAGTATATAAATTTCAATCATCACTCACTGAAAAATGTAGCAGTGGAATATGAGCTTGTAAGCTTTATTTTCCCTTTATTACATTTTTCAAAGGAAAAACTTCTTCAGCATCTATCTGAATTGGCTAACATGACTCAAGAGACATTTGTTAAAAGCTGAAGTATGTACTTACAAGTGCAAAACTTATTAAGTTATAGATTAAGCAGTAATGGCAATAGTAAAGAACCATAAATGTAGATGTAATAACAGCAGCATTTAGTTATAAATATCCCTAATAATTCTAAAAACATAGAAGGGGGATTAAACTCTATGTTAAGCATGTCTGTTATACAAGCAGTTTAAATAAAGGAGGTTTCTATTTCTAAATAGGAAACTCTTGGCTAGACTCATGCACGGACCTCTGTAGTACATTTTTTAAGTCCTTAGAAGCTATAGTCAGATCACTGAATCTATCAGCAAAGCATGCCAATCAGCAAATTAGTACTGGTAAAATACAGAAAATGGTAAAATCAAGGAATTCCTCAGCTGCCATTTTTTGAGGTGGGGGGGGGGTAAAAGTCTGGTTCAGAAAGATGATTTCAGCTTAGTAAGTAAAAATTCTAACCATTTAAATTGGGGTCCCTATTTGATATGTGAGATGGATACTGTCAAGTCCTAACACTTAAAAAATTAAAGTGCAATTCCAACATGTAACGGTAAATTTTGAAACTTGTTGTTGCACTATTAAAGCATTTTTATAAGCAGATTATCCCCTGTACACCCCCAACATAGGAGATGTGTCCCTCAAAACTCTTATTTATATATACGCTGCCTCTGAAACTAACAAATCCCATTGTATAAGGAGATACCACAAAGAACCAAAATTTCTGACTTCAGATACAGTCTAGCTAATTAAAACATTAAGTTACACGCTTTTGAAGATAGCACTTCTGATTCTCAGAATTTCAGTGGGCACGCAATTTACAATCAGGATTACAAGTAATTGTTTTACACTGTGATCTTACTGTAAGTTAATGTATTCCTTTTGGATTTTAATAAACAATCAGAATTGTAAAGCCTTTTATCTCATCCATGGTGCTTTAAAATTTCTGTTGCAACTGAGGGTTGTTTACTATGTCATACAAACGTTCACAGTAAACTGTTATTTTATTATAGACTAAATGGGTTGTATACAGCAGTGTTGGAAAACACAATATGA
Organism: Protopterus annectens; assembly: GCF_019279795.1. Taxonomy (NCBI): domain Eukaryota; kingdom Metazoa; phylum Chordata; order Ceratodontiformes; family Protopteridae; genus Protopterus; species Protopterus annectens. Next base: position 337,143,734 of record NC_056726.1, on the reverse strand, counting down.
ACAAAGAGTAACAATACTGACCTAGCTAACAAACATCTTGCCTACACAGGTCAAACCACTATAAACATGCGGGGGTACTTGAGACAGTAAAGCTCCATATGCACCATCATTTAGGTGCAGCCTTGTCCTCATGTTCTGAATTGATATAGTTCCTCTCCATGTACATACACTTGCCAATGTACAAAGTCGCCTAAAATATCCTAGCTAACATTCCGCTGTTCATAATTCTACCAAAGTTTGCTTTCCCAACAAAATATGAAAAATCTATCCCCCTCACACACAAGCAAGCAAACATCATATATAAATACATATCCATACACAAAGATAAAACACACTCACACAAACACAATAACAAGCAAAATCTGATATTTTATTGAAGGATAAGTTCAGTCTTCATCAAGCTTCATATTAACTCCTCTGACATTACTTGTTTATGGTTAATGGTGCTAGCCTTAAAATGGTTTCTACTGAACTCTCAGAACACTGAAGCCTGCTAGGACTTTTTTGAAAATTTAATACAATATTGCAAACATCATCCACAAAAAAAGAAAACCTGTACAAAGAACCAAAAGTAAATAGTGTAGGAAGAAATAGCCAGGGAATTGTTATGGCTAGGCTTGTATAGGCCCTAGGGCCGATAGCCTAGTACCAACCTATGAACTTATAAAAAAAAGTAGTAACTAACTGTACCATGGCCCAAAATGGAGACATGCTAAAAAACTATAAAACTTGTATAACCTGAAAAAAGTTTTATTCAACTATATTAATTTAATTAAAGTTGATTTCTAGCTTAATGAAATATTACTTCTCTGAACTCTTTTAGACCTGGTTAACCATTCTTGTTCTAGTACTACCTAGTCATAGAGTTATATACGTATTTGGTATAAAATAAAAATTAAAAGAAAACTAAAAAAACAAAAAGGAAGACTATAAAAAAGATGTTTTAAGTTAAGTGCTTTAATTCTTTAATTCCAATACAAAACTTCTTCAGAACTAATGATGGTCTTTGTGTAAACAATTTAAATACGTAGTAAAAGTCATTTGACTAAACAACTGGTGTTCAATTCATGTCAGAGTTAATAAACAATTCATCCAGTATTCAGACAGAAGTAAAACAAAAAAATGTTTTAAAATAATGTATTTGCTATAAAGACTAATTAGACTATCTGAGCCTTTAATAAATATTTAATATTTACGTAATCATTTAATCCTGGAAATGTATCCACTGACGATAAAATTTGCCAATTCACTTATTTAGACTTGAGCAAATTGTTGGTGTCAAGAAACAAATAGTCCATACACAATATACTTTAACAAAAGGAAAAAACTTCCTAAAGTTGTTATAAGTGTTTGTATGTTTAGCTAAAGCATTGTTAAAATGTTTGTTTTTAATAGCTGAAATGTGTTCATAAATTCTAGATTATAATTTTCTTGTGGTTTTATCTATGTAAAATGAATCATGAGATTCACAGGTAGCTAAGTAGGCCATGCCTTCAGATTCACATGTAAATCTTTTTTTTTATTTTGCCCAAATTCATTTACCAACATGTTTCATACAACACTGAAACATTCTATAAGAAATATATGTACAATAATTGCAGTGTTAGGAATGGTGCACCATCACAGAATGTGTTGGGACTTTTCTATTGATTTGTGAACCTTCAATTATCAATAGCTAAGCATGCAAACACTTGTTACAACTTCAGGGTTTTTGTTTTTTAGATTACACAAAGTCATCTGAAGAAGTTCACTATGAAATTCAAGAAAGAAATGCTTAACTTCTTTTGTTGTGGTCTTCCTTTTTGTTTTTTTGAAAATGATTTTTTATGTTTTTGTTCTTTTTCTATATTTTATGAACTAGTGTTTCCATTTTTTTGTTTTAATTACATATTTGGTGCACTTACTAGTTTTTCTGAATCCTTTTTTGAGATTTTATATATATATATATATATATATATATATATATATAGAGAGAGAGAGAGAGAGAGAGAGATGTATATATGTATATTTATATATCTATATAGCTCTATGTATGTATATATATATATATATATATATATATATATATATATATATATATATATATATATATATATATATATGAATCTACTTTGTAATATCAAAACCTCAGATTCATGAATACTAAAATGCTGGGAAGAGAATCACAAAACTTAAAATGACTTACCGCATACGTTTTCCTAGGGCAAGTAAACACTTGCCCAATGTGGGGAATTATGCCCTTTCTCCACTGTAGTGTTTTCCTAGAGTTGGTATATATAGTTAGGGAGGTGTGGGGGTGCAGCACCCCAGTTAGGTGTGTTTTAGATGTGGTGTGTTTTAATGTTGTGTTGGGCAAGTGTTTTCGTGCCTTGGGAAAACGTATGCAGTTCGGCATGTTAAGTTTTGTGATTCTTGTCTCAGTATTTGGTCTTTGGGATTCTTAAATTACAGTATTTAAAAGTAGATCCTATCTACCTATACAGTATATATGTATGCATATGTATATGTATATATATATATATATATATATATATATATATATATATATATATATATATATATATATGTGTGTGTGTGTGTGTGTGTGTGTGTGTGTGTGTGTGTGTGTGTAGCTTAAACTGTAGAAAGCCTGCCAAGATGTTCTGTTACTTCAGTTTTTCTGTGTAAAATGTTATCCATTATATATTTCTGAAGTGTAATGTTATTGTCGTCTGCTATATTTAACTTTTTGTTTTATTTATTTACATTTAATGACTAAGAAGCGGTGGTGGTGCTGTGGTAGCGTTGTCGCCTCACAGTAAGACGTTGTCCTGTTCGATTCTCAGCTAGAGCATCTTCTGTGTGGAGACATGCGTGAATGGGCGTACCTTCATTGAAGGTTGTGCATCAGTGCTGGCAACTCAGCACGTAAAAATCTACTGTCAATCATTAGAGGACCAGAGTTCAACTGTGGCGACCCCTAACCGGGAAAAGCCAAAAGACACAGCAACAACATTTAATGGCTAAGAAGGTCAACCAGTCAGTGTTCTTTTTGTTGGAGTCATTGTAGAAAAGCTTCAATTAAAATTTCATTTTTTGTTTTATTGTATTTTGTTTTAAGGAATTTGCTATTCCCTCTAGATTTTAGTATAGTATCAGAGACCATATAATGCTTTATTTAGATAGGTAAAGGAAATCTGGCCTAAGTACTTCAGAAAATTCCCAGCATATTTCAAGAAGTGCCAAGCAAACTCTTATATAGATGTAAGTTAATGCCATCTCAGGTAGATGGGGCTTTAGTTTGCTATCTAATCTGAGTAATGACACCACAGAAATGCAGCACCCTCTGATGATACAATGTGACATCAGGACTGGAATGTGAAAGGAAGCACTTGATATGGGAACCAAGCTAACAGTCTGTATCAATATCACCTTTTCAGACTCTCAGATAAGATATTCAAGATGTTTGACCTTTACACTTTAACAGAATGCTACTAGGTTTACTTCTATATTAAACATCAGACAAAAAGTATAGATATTGTAGCAGGAAAAATTATAAAATTCTAATTTTGATTAGAATGTCCATCTGAAAACAATGAGTTTTCAAGTAAATCCACAAAGACATGTCCTGGCAGTGTGGAGACTGTAGTGATACAAACATAGGAATGAATACTTGGAAGAATTTTTCTGTGGAGTGAGATGCCTGTTCTAGAATTTTCCAGTATTGACAGGGAAACGGGGATCATCAAATCTGTTCTTGGAACAGTGTATGGATAATAGCCTATTAACTAACTACAACATGGTTAGTATATTTGAGAAATTGACCAAGTAATGGGCAGTTGGAGTTACTAAGCAGTCTATGGACAATTTCAGTTGAATTAAGAGCAAATACTAGTTGCTTTCAAGCCATTGCAAGCTACAAAGCGAGAAATGGTGGTAGTTTCATGCACTGCAATCTATGCCAAACCAGAAAGCTTACTGGTTTTCATTTTTGAAGAAGGAAAGTCTATAGGTTAGTGAATATATACACAGACAGGTGAAAAGCTACACATTTTAGAGATAGAATCATACCAGTATGTTCATAGGTTCATAGGTAGGTACTAGGCTATCAGCCCAAGGGCCTATGTAGGCCTAGCCAACAAGGTTCCCTGGCTTACTCCACCCAAGAAAGTTATTTTCCTGTGCCCCTGTTGAGCAGAGACAGAATACAAAGGATTGTCATGGATTTGGGAAATGCTCATGCTTTTAAGCTACTTTGTTAGAAGGGAATACATTTCTTTTATTCATTTCTTTTATTCATAGACATACAAAAACAATGGCTATAGAGACAACTGAAATTGTTTCCAATAAGGTGTTTGCCAGATGCTAACCAAAGGAGATATTGTATCTGCTTTACTGAATATCATAATGGTTGGGTAGGTTTATTTTACAGAGGTGTACATGATGCATTTAACGACATCTCAGAGACTAGCAGAAATTTTGCCATATACAGAGAAATTAATATATGAGGGATGTGTTCAGTAATATTAAATGATGGTTGCTGCAGTTCCTTTCTTACACATACTTTGTGGAAACTTATATTACACATAGTGGATACTAAACTATATTTTCCAAACTAAATTTACACAGTGGTTGTTAAAAGTATATGCCACAGTGAGTATAGACTGAAATTTGCACATGAGGTTTTGAAACACTTGAATTGATTTAGGCAAAAATCAGCTACACCCAGTTTATAAAAATTTAATTTGGTCGACAACATAAGAAAATTAAATGGATGGTATTCTTTTATTTTAAAGTGGTGGAAGAAATAAAGAGAAGGATATGTGTAGTTGTTTTAAAGGTACATTAAAGTGGCAAAAAGCTTCACTGTGCCCTATCATTGAAGCAATACTAACTCTGGGTGTGCTGATCTTTTGGGTAAGGCTGATTTCTCTTTCAACTGATGCTGAGTTATTATTTAAAGCTGCAGGGGTGTGGTCAATATAGGTAGGGGATTAGAATCCTCTCAAAATGCTTTTTACCATCGCTGTTACTGTAACACAGATGATTTGTTATAGTAATAACTGATGACATGGGTGTGGTATATTAAGCAATAACCCACGCCTGGGTGTGGCTAATGCTGGATTTACCCATGGTTGGTGTGATTTGGTCATGAGGGTGAAGCCCGAGTGGCCAAACAAAGACAACGCGGGTAACAGCATTACCCACACCAGAAGTGGGTTATTGCTATTATACAATGACATCATTTAAGAAAAACATACTTACTTTTCGTATAATGCCTCCGTGCTGCCCTTCCACAGCTGTCTGATATTCTGTGGCAGTTCTGATGTACTGCGCATGTGTATGCTTACGCAGTACATCAGAGCTGTGTGTGGAAGCAATGGAGAAAGGAAGATCTCCATTGCTTTTTTAAAAGTGTCTCGCTATGTTAAAAGAGTTTAACATAGAGAGGTAGCTTTAAAAAAAGCAACAGAGAAAAGAAGATCTCCGTTCCCTTTTTTAAAGCTATCTCGCTATGTTAAATGAGTTTAACATAGCGAGATATCTTTTAAAAAAGCAACGGAGAAAGGAAGATCTCTGTTGCTTTTTTTTTTTTTTAAGATATCTCGCTATGTTAAACTCGTTAACATAGCGAGATTACAGCAACGGAGCTCTTCCGTTCTCAGTTGCTACCAAAAACACAAAAAAATCAAGACTTATACTAATGGAAAAAGTCCGGGCGACCAGACCTTTTCCATTAGTATAAGTCGGATTTACAACAGGCACGCTGACCAATCAGTGTGCACGTTTTGGAATATTAATGGGGGGGTCATTGTATAATCAAAATTTACCCATGGCTGGTGTGGTTTAATCACATGAGTAAAGCCCAAGTAATTAAACAAAGCCAACTGTGGATACATTTTCAATATACCCCACCACTGAGTTGGTTATTGCAATTATACAATGACATTATTTAAGAAAAACTTGACTTTCTTTTCTTAAACAATGTATTTGTATAACAGTGCCATGGTGTTCTTCCATGTTGTTTCCTGATTGTGCTCTTTGACGATGTACTGCACATGTGTATGAGACTTGCATTCCCAGGCTTATGCAGTACATCACTGGTTTAGCAAGCAAGCAGTGGAGAAAGAAGCATCTCCCTTGCCATTTTTCTGAAGAAACCTCCCAACAGTTTAGCAGTACATGAGAGATAGGAAAATGCAAGGAAAATGAGGTATGTTTTAGTTTGTAGAATGTACCTGATTCTTCTTGTGTTTTTTTGTGGCCTTGTATGTACCTCTCAGTCTTTTATTTAAAAAAAATATGAATATGCATGCATTGTCTCAAAGAAAGAAAGTCGGAAACTGAAAATCCTGTCATTATTTAGTGACTTTGTTACCCATTGTTTTGTCAGAAAAAGAAAACAGATTTTATGAGGAATGAAGTCACTAAATGATGACACGCATTTCAGTTTCGTAGTATCTTTCATTCAGACTAATGTGTTTCTAGCACATAATAATAAAAAAAAAAAGTCTGGGCACTCAATGAAACTTCAGCGGACGGACTTTTATCATTGGTACATTCTCGATTTACAATGGGCATGCTGGTTGGGCTGACAAATCAGGTGCTCTTTTGTGAATGTTAATGGCCAGTCATTGTATAATATCCATTAGATGACATGATGTTTGTGTCCTTGATGCATTAACGTGAATCAACCAGGCAGACTGAGTTTGCAAAATATATCAGCATCCTGTACTATTTAATGCTGAAAAGTCCTATCTCCTCTCTCTCTCTCTCTCTCTCTCTCTCTCTCTCTCTCTATTATAGTCTGAAAGCGTTAGGTGATAATTATGGAGCCAAGGGGTAGACGGAGTATTCTACTTTGCCTTATAGGTAAGAGTGGTGATGAATGGTGAAGAATACAGCTTAATTATTACTGCAACATTAAATTCTGGATGACATTACGACTACCACATATTATGCTTTGGGGTCCGTAGGCATAGGTAATGACAAATCAACTAAAATGATAATTATTAAGATACAGTATTTTGGAATGTTTGTGGGCTAACAAATTATTTTGATAAGAGAGCTTAAAGTTCAGTGATATAGAACATGTGGCAGTAGAAAGTAAGATACAGACTTGAAGTGTGAACATATGACAGAAGCAAGCCCGCAAAAGGTGTTGACTGGTTTGAAGTGTGGGAGTTATACATGAAAATGAAATAAACTTGAAAGCATACTGGATGGTAAAGTGTTTCTGTGCTTCCTTACAGCACTAGATTCTTGAGAGTATGCTAAGTAAAGTGATTTCTTTGTAAACTTTGCATGCTCTCAACCTATCTGCATACAGCTGTTTTGCTGGAGCCTACAGTTTCATCCTGCATTCCAAACACATGACGGCAGTCAGACTTTCAATGCTAATTTATCCTTATGGGTGTGTGTGTGTGTGTGTGTGTGTGTGTGTGTGTGTGTGTGTGTGTGTGTGTGTGTGTGTGTGTGTGTATCTGTGTATCTAAATATTGCTGTGACCTGAAATGGACTGAAATCCCATTCAGGGCTGAATTCTGCCTAATATCCATTGCTTTTTCAGAGAGTTTGGGTCAGATCTAGTCCCTGCTTCCCTTTATTTGATAAAACAAGTAGATACAGAAAGCAGATATATGGACAACAATGAAAAAGTATAATTGTGAATGATTTATTTCACTTCTCATTTGCAAACTGCTTCGGCATCAACCCGTCTCACCCTTCATGGAAATCAATAACAGCAAAAAAACAAAAAAAAAAGATTCTAGTAAATTCAACATTTTTCACCAATCAAAAAATTGCACTCATTAAAACAGTAATTTAAATATTATGTCTGTTTACCAGCCAAGCAAGCTCCTTTAACATGCAAGACTTAATACAGAAAGCACTTTGTAAAATATATTAGTCACATTTATTCAAGCTATTATATTCATTCAAACCATTTGGCATTAGTTATATAATAATTTATAGTTTCATATGTATATTTCTTTAACAGATTCATTTGCACTTCCTGCCTTATCCTACTATGGTTTAGAGGGGAGCCAAAGCCTGTCCCAGCAGGTAAAGAGTGTAACACATCAACCAAGACATAAGCAGGCAGCAAGATGCAAGCAAAGCTTTGATGTACTGATACATTAATGTAAAACCTGGAACCTGCTATGTAAATAAAAATCTCTACAAATTGTACGTTTCAATGGATGATGGAAGCATAACATTTCTTCCCGTTTCCTTGAACTTTGGTTATGTTGTATGTATTGCTACTTTTCTCCTTTTTGTAAAGCCCCTAAGCAAAAAAAAAAAAAAGAACTAATACATCTTATCCTGTGGCACTGGCTTTTGATAGTGGGCTCTCTCGACTGCATACCTAAATAGGTAGGTGGTTTAAATCCAACAATGGTTGACTGCTGTGAGTGTTTGTCATGCTGTGTACAGAAGGCTTCTAATGTATATAGGATGTGTAGCTGTGTAGAGTTCCTGTGCTCTTCAACACCTTCTTTCCTTTAGTCTTATTGGCACAACAGGTAGCACACTTGCCTTTTGGTGGTTAAGGATGTAAGCTCTATTCCTGCATCAGGTAGTTGACTTGCTGACACATCAGTGCAGCATAAGGGGGTGCTGCACTCCTGGGTGTGTTGCCCTTTGGGTGAGATGTTAAATTGAATGTCTATCTGCCTGTTGGTGGAATTTCAAGTGGATGTAAAAGATCCCACAACACCTACTGAAAAGTTTAGGGGAAGTTCCCTGATGTCCTGTCCAAATTTCCCTTAGTAGAATAAATACTATCTTGGGTCTTCCCTGAAGAGGGGCTACTATTTTACTGGGACTAACCTAGTCAACAAAGGATAAATGAATTTTAAGTTTTTAGGGGATTGGCATAATGGTTAAGGTGACTATTTCACAGACACAAAGTACAGAGTTTGATTCTCACCTAAGAAAGGGAAATTAGCTAGACTTAAAATGGCCCACAGTGGCAGTCAGCCTAATACATTTCCATGAACATATGCACAGCAAAGCCACATTTAGTCACAATAACTAAATTAGTAAACACATGACCTGGTAGACAGAATTTGATTAGAATGTCATGAATGTAGAGTCATGACAAGTAGTGAGCCTAGTCATGAAATTCTAGAAAAATCTGTTGCCTTATAGTCATCATCACTGTTCTCATCACTGTAACCATAAGTGAATTCAGATTTGAGTTCTGAGTGGATAATGCTCTAAGATTGTTAAGGATATGTAATACCTTTTCTAGGATGCAAGCATCTGTGTGTTTTAAAAGTCGTACAGATAATTGTTGCAAGTAATGAATGCTGCTGTTACTGATGGTCTGACAAGATAGGAAAATAGTGCTTTTGACAGTGCCAAGGCGATACCTGATGGAGAAATGTGGAAAGATATGTCTGCCATCCATACATCTTTATGAGTTCCTGGTGTTGAACTTATTATCAGTAGTAACAGGCAGAACGGAGCAGGTGGCGGCTACAAAGAAAGAAGCAGTAATACTGAAAGTCAGAGAGAAGGTGCAGATGCACACAACAAGTAATAGCCTGAGTACTATATCTGCATAGGTGATGGATGTGATGAGTGTTCTAATCATCCATATGAGAAAATAGCGTCAGGAAAGTATCAGCCAAGAAGAGCACACAAAGATATTATGTTATGACGAACACACGCTGATGCATAAAATGAAAAGAATGAGCAACTCCTTCTCCCAGCTTCCTCAAAAGTAATTGTAATGAATTGCTGACAGTCATATTAGAATTCTATCTCTGTTAAGAATCTCACATCAGAATCATTTCACACAGACTCATGTCCCACCAGAAATTAGTTGCTTTCTCTCACAGCCAGTGCTGAATAGTGAATCTATACTTACTTACTACATGCTTTGGGTTCACTACAAGCACCTGAGTCTAAAGTGCTTGAAGACAACTGTCTGCCATCCATGGATTCAGGCATCGTGTAGCTCTTATAAGATACTGATCATGCTCAAACTCAACTACACATGTGTGTGAGGTGAGGCATCCATGCAGAGAAAGAGTGGTGCTACTGTACATCTTCTGAATACAGCAGCCAAGTTTAAACAATGTTAGTACAGCAGCCATTAGGAGTGGGCAGGGGTGTAGTTCAGTGCTTCAGGCAGCAATTTGGAGTAGTATTGATGCATGGGGATTTTTATGGTTAAGGAGGGTCATCTTAGGTTTTTGAGAACAGGAGAGGAGTTTAGGGTTAATAGGAAGGTTCATAGATAAATATTGTTACAAGCCTAGTCAATAACCAGAGGACAGAAAATAAAACTGTGTACCTTATATCTGTTGGGTAAAGAGCTTAACCATTATGCCAAACTCTCCTTAGGGACTGAGAGTGGAGTTTAAATTTAGGGAGTGATCAGGAACATTATGTTTAGATAGGGAGGACAGAGTTTTAGGTTTAGATACATTCATGGATTTAAGATTAAAGAGTGAGATGGGAGTAAATGGGTTATGGTTAGGGACAGGGTGGGAGTTTTAGGGTTAGAGTTAGGGCTCTGTTAAGGTTCTGCAGTTGAGTAAATTTGAGTAGAAACTGGCCTAGGTAAATAAGTAGGATTAGACTACTAGGAGCTGGGAAACTTCCCATTTACAACAAGTGGCAACCTGAAGGTGTGTCATGAGCTACTAGTAAATGAGCGCCTGTTGTAAATTTACATGCTTAACTAAGAGAAAAAAAAAACATTCAGAAAGTAGGAATAACAGCAAAATAAGTATTCCTGTGTAGGGTACACAGAACAGCCCCCCGCCAAATGAGCAAATGACTATCCCAACAGAGTGTAGCCTCCCTGACATCACAGATGCACAGGAGAGAGCTGCCCTCTCCAAAGCAAAAAACACAGCATCAATGGGACCGGACGGACGATTTTACATGAGCTCCAAGAAGAATTGAACCCTCACTTAAAATCACTGTTCAGTCTCAGCCTTACAACAGAATATGTACCCAAAGAATGGCATACAGCAACAGTGGTCCCACTCCATAAAGGTGGTGCCACAATGGACCCCGGAAACTATCGCCCTATAAGCCTAACTAGCCTGGTCTGCAAAGCTATGGAGCGTATCATCATGGAACTCATAAACAAAGACATTGGGAACCTCCAAACACTGGATCCTACCCAATTCGGCTTTGTTAAGGACAGATCTTGCCTCTTGAACCTGGTCAATTTCTTTGAAACAGTCACCAAGGCCATAGACGAAGGGAAGGTAGTCCACACAGCATACCTTGACCTTGCAAAAGCCTTTGACACAATACCCCACTCGGGCATCATAAATAAGCTCACCAGCTTAAATATCAACACCTATGTCACAAGATGGGTTGCAAACTGGCTTAGGGATAGAACCCACATGGTCAGAATTGCAGGTGCCATGTCAGACTCTAAACCAGTTACAAGTGACGTCCCACAAGGCTCAGTCCTGGGACCTCTCTTGTTCGGTATATATTTCTCTGAGGTACAGGCTAACACAGGAGGACTATGGCTGATAAAGTTTGCACATGACTGCAAACTGGGGGCCATAATTGACTCACCGGCTGACACAAGCATCCTCCAAAAAGGTCTCACAGAGATGGATAACTGGTGCCAGAGCCATGGCCTAAAGCTAAATGCCAAAAAGTGCATAGTCATCCCATTTGGGAAAAACAAAGTGCCCACAAATTACCACATAGGTGGTAATCCATTAAGTACGGAAGAAGTAATTAGGGATTTGGGGACCCAAGTAGATTTTCTCTCCTTTGACAATCACATTGCCAAAGTGGTTAGAAAGACATTCTATATAGCCCATCTTATCATGAAGGGGTTCACATCTAGATCAAGAGAGGTCATTGTGCCCCTCTACTCATCACTTATCAGGCCCATAATTGAATACAATGTCCCATTTGGGATGTACCTTACTCAACACCTGCTACAACTAGAAAGACCCCAAAAGTACCTCACCAAGAGGATCAAGGGACTCAAACAGATGCCCTATGCAGTTAGGCTAAAGAAACTCCAGCTCTACTCAGTTGCTTACCACCTACTCAGAGGCGATCTGTGCCTGACGTATAAAGCCATGTCCAACCCAGAATTAATGGACATGCTCCACCTCAAGAAATCCAAATCCATCAGAGCTAAATGCTCCAGTGACTTAAACCTCAGCACAGAAATAAACAGAACATGCTGGAGGGACAGATTCATATCCCATAGGATCCCCTCACTCTGGAACAAAATCCCAATCCATGTCAGACAGAGCCCCTCAATGACCCTCTTCAAGAAGAATCTTGACGTTTGGATGGGAGATCATAAACTTACCCCTGGGATCTCTTCTGTGTCACTGCTAGACATAGGCAAGGTAAACTAACCTTAAATGGGCTATCTTCTGTGACCTACTATACAGAGGCACAGTCAACTAATCTAAGAAGGATGGCGAAAGCCAAACACACTCTGGCTATGCTTGTAAATGCCCTAGGGCAGATAGCCTAGTATCAACCTATGAACCTATAAGAACATGGATTTTATATACAAACACACCCGCACATGCACACACACACACACACACACACACACACACACACACACACACACATATAAATATATGTAGTGCTGTCGCCTGACAGTAAGACATTGTCCCGTTCAATTCTCAGCTAGAGAGTCTTTTGTCTGGAGACATGCGTAAATGGATGTACCTTCGTATATCATATATATATATATATATATATATATATATATACATACATATATATATATATATATATATATATATATATATATATATATATATATATATATATATATATATATATATATATATATATATATATATATATATATATATATATATGGGTCGACTTTGTTTCGTTAAATCTCATTTCAGTGATTTTCACTTCACCCCTACTACCACATCGCTGAAAACTCAAATTACTGAAAACTCATTTCACTGAATTTCATTTCACTGAACTGAACTTAGTATATATGGCACTGTATCTCTATACTTCAAGGCAAGTAAAAGGTATATGCCCTTTTCCCCACTGTAGCGCAATTCTGAAGTTAGTATATATAGTTGGGAGGTGTGATGGGCATAGTCCCCCACTTACTTTGAGTATATATTGCCTTTTGGAGAGAGTTAGTCATTGGTGGTGTAATTATGCATGTCTATTGTTTAATATGTATTGTTTTGAAGTTTTCAGTAAAATACAATATAAAACCATTAAGGTGGGGGGCTATGTCCCTCACACCCCCAGTGTGGGGGGCTGTACCCCCATCTATATATACTAACTCCAGGATTGCACTACAGTGGGGAAAAGGGAGTATACCTTTTACTTGCCTTGCAGTACTCTATACAGTGCCATATATACTAAGTTCAGTTCAGTGAAATGAGATTCACTGAAATGAGTTTTCAGTAATTTGTGTTTTCAGCAATGTGGTTGTGGTGAAATGAAATTCAGTGAATTGAGATTCAACAAAACAAAGTAGACCCATATATCTCTCTCTCTTGTCTTGTGAAAGTCATTGATGAAAATGTTAAACGGTAAGGGATCTAATACAGGGCCCTGTTGGAGTGTTAAGGAAGGAGGAGGTGGATTTTTTTTCCATTTGACTGCTTGTTGTCTGTCAAAGAGGTAACTATTGAACCAGTTGAGAGAGGAGACAGATATGTTAAGGTTGGAGAGTCTGGATAGAAGAATGTTGTGAGAGATAGTATTACAGGCCTTGGATAAGTGCAAGAGGAGGGTTGACACAAGATGACTGGAGTCACGAGATTTATTGACAGTTTCAAGGAAGAAGATGAGAGCGGTGGTAGTACTGTAGCCAGGTCTGAACCTGTGTTGTGTGGGGGTAAGCAGATGGTTATCTATGAGGAAGAGTAATAGTTGTAGGTGAATGCATTTTTCTAGTATTTTTGCGATAGTTTTTCTAGTATTTTCGCGATGGGGGATAAGATGGCAATAGGGCAGAAATTGGGAATATTGTTGTTGTTGCCTCCTTTATGAATGGAAATGATTAAGGCCTTTTTCCAGAGTTGGGGTACATAGCTTTCTTGGAATTAATGGTTTATTAAAATTGAGAGAGGCAGAGCGATGCCTTCAGCAGCTATTTTTAGAAAGTAGGAAAGAAGGTGATCTAGGTCGTTAGAGCAAGTTTTCAGGTTAGAAAGGAGTTTTTTTATGAGAGAGGTGGGGATGGGTTTGACAGAGAAGGGAGGGAGATAAGAGCTGCTAGTGTTACTGGTGGCAGAGGTAGGAGAGGGTGGTGGTGGTGGTGTCTTGTTGGTGAAGGATGTTGTTAGGTTGGCTCTGGTCTCAATAAAGAAGGAATGAAATTGGGTGGTTAAGGCTAAGTCAGAGGCTTTTGGGTCAGGGCAGGGATTCTCTTTTTTGCCAGGATTGAGGAGGGTGGAGATACTGTTCCAGAATTATTTGGGGTTTGTCTTGTGGCTGTTTTGAAGTACAGAGAAGTAGGATTTATGGTCAGAAATGATACATTTCTTTACTTTATTTCAAAGTAGTTTAACATCATTCAAGGGTGAGGGGGTTTTATTTTTTATGGTATTGTTTCCAGGCTTTGTTGTGTTGGTGCATGACGGTTATGGTTTCTTTGGATAACCATGGGGCAGTGTTGCTTTTGATTCTTTTGTTTTCTGAGTGCAAAGGTATTTAATAGGTTTAGGAATGTTCTATTGAAATAGGTAATGGCATTGTCGAGAGGGAAGGTTTTCAGTGGGTTCCAGTTTGTGTGTTTTAGGGAGTTGGAGAATGTTTCAGGGCAGAAGTTCTTTAGTGGATGTGTAGTAATGTAGGTGTGGGCTAGTTATAGGCTGGTGGGGAGGCAAAGAGTGAAAGAGGGAAGGTGATCACTAAGGGAGTCGGGTAGGGTGCCACTTTTTGAGATACAGTGAGGGTGAGTGGCTAGAATCCAGTCAAGGATACTACTGGAGGAATAGTCCTTGGAGGGTCTAGTAATGGAGTTGATTAGTTGTGAGAAGTTATATAGGTTAAGGTTTAAAAAGCCTGTGGGAGATTGAATGGAGTTCCAGTTGATGTTAACATCACTAAGGATAATGGTTTCATTGGTGATGTTAGTAGAGAACCAGGAAAGGATGTCCTCAAGGATAGGAATGTTGTCTCCTGGAGATATATAGAGAGTGGCTATGCATATATGCTTGTGTGTGTTTTTTTAAGTAGGGCTACAGTTAGTTCGGCATTGCCGAATTGGGGAATAGTTTTAGTATAGGGAGTGACTGTAAGGGAGGAGGAGTAGAGGAGAGCTACTCCACCACCTTTCTTATGTGTCCTGTCATTCCTAATGATGTAGTAGTTGGGAGGGGTGATCTCAGAGTCTTTGATATGGGGTTTTAGCCAGGTTTCAGAGATGGCTAAAATGTCTGGTTGCTTACGGAGTAGCCATACATGTGAGTTTAGGATTTTGTTACATAGGCTTTGACTATTTAGTGTAGTGAACAATGTATCATGCAATAGTGAACTATTTATTGTAGTGAACAATGCATCACAAAAATCACTGAAGCATAAAAAAAAGACTTGTATGACAACTAAGTAAGGACTGCTTTATCTGCTTGCTCTGGTCATTTACCCTACACTACTCAATAATATTTGGATCTTACTTAATACATTGTTTATGATTCCCAACTATCATAAAAATTGTGTTCTATCTGTTGCATGTATTATGTACGTATCACGTGTATGGGATACATACATAATACATGCATTATCATGCATGTATCATGCATGCATTATGCTTGCATCACAATGCATCATGCAATAGTGAACTATTTATTGTAGTGAACAATGCATCACAAAATCACTGAAGCATAAAATAAAAGACTTGTATGACAACTAAGTACTGCTTTATCTGCTTGCTCTGTTCATTTACCCTACACTACTCAATATTTTAGATCCTACTTAATACATTGTTTGTGATTCCCAACTATCATAAAACCTGTGTTCTGTCTGTCGCATGTATTATTCAATTCTCTTGCTGTTTCTCATTGTACGATCTTGCCAGGAAGACTATTCCTGTCACAAGCTCTATCTGTAATTCTATGCAAGTGTGTGTGGGTATGTGTGTGTGTGGGTATGTGTGTGTGTGTGTGTGTGTGTGTGTGTGTGTGTGTGTGTGTGTGTGTGTGTGTGTGTGTGTGTGTGTGTGTGTGTGTGTGTGTGTGTGTGTGTGTGTGTGTGTGTGTGTGTGTGTGTGTGTGTGTGTGTGTGTGTGTGTGTGTGTGTGTGTGTGTGTGTGTGTGTATTCATTTATCTTTAAAAACTTGGTATTGTGTTGAAGTGAGTAACATGTTTCAAAAATACATTTGTATAAATCACAGATAACAAGTTGAAGCAGAAAATGTCTCAGGGAAGTACTGGGAAAGATCTTGTTTTTATATGATTTACACAAATCCTCTCTTAGAAATAAAATAAATGTACAATATGCATGTTTTAAGATTTTATCATCAACGCCATGCCATGATTCTTCAGAATAGTGCATGTTAATATTATCTGGCCTGTTTTTGCTCTTTAAGTGTCTCTTTTTTATACGGCTTCTAAAATAAAATGCAGTTCTGTTGCCATCCACTTATCTACCTACAGTCTGTCAGCATCCTTTGAAATCTCAAAATGCAGTCAGAATTTTTTATGGTCACATAATAACCTATCGGGAATGATTAACCTTTTTCACTGGTGGTAGTTCTTATTCTTTCAGGTATCCCATCAGCCTCCGTTGATGTTGTCTTCCATTACTAGCTTTCTTTTAGTTAGTTTGATATGACTATCTCATGCTAATTTTCCTTCAGGCTTTCTGTAATATTGTTAAGCGGTCAATGGAAACACCTGTATTCAGGTCTGACCACTGTAGTGTTTGATTCTGCTCCTCTGCATATGTAAGAGAATAGAAGTAATGCTATATTCTTGCTGACTAAAACATAGATCCAATGTAGAAGGGTTCACAACTTCACATGCATAACTGAGTGTGTCACACTCTGGAAAGTAATCTAAATCTTTAAGTGTTACAACGTTTTACATCTGATACTTAATATCCAAGCTAGAAACCACATATAACAAAGTAGCCAGATTTGTTGCAAATAATCCTTACAAATCCCACCACTGCCTCTCATTAAAGGCTTTACACTGGCCTGAATTTTCCAACTTACTGCCTCAATCCCAACCCCTTATAGCCCATAATATACTAAACAATCCTAAATCCTGCCCATCCCTTGCAAATTCTCTGACACTTTATACTCCTCAACTCCCACTAAGAAGTACTAATCAATACTTTCTTGAAGTTCATAAGCCAAACAAAACCTTTGGGAAAATACTCTATTGTCACTCAGTTGCAAAAAATTGGAACACACTCCCTTTAGCCCTTAGACTACTTAAAGACAAAAATGCCTTCAAGAAACAGCTTAAATCTTTTTTCCTATCAAATTGGATATGTTCATGCTCTAAACTAATACCCAAGAAACATTCCGGGATAACCTAACTTAACTGTATCACTTCTAGTTCTCTCTCTTACTACTACCTACACATTTTTTCCGTCATATTCCATACTAGTTAGCTCATGTTACACTCAGTTTCCATAATCCCTTATTACTGTTCTTTAATTCATTTAACTTCCAAAGTTCACACAACTTTATCTGTATATTTACTTACTTCATGCCTAGTACCTTGGTTCAGCAATGTATTGACCTAAGTCTTACCATATTTCTGCTTAGTTTCTTGCCATACTATGAAAATTTCCATATATGTATTGTAATGTATTTCTATCCATTCTATATATTCCTTTATTGCATGTTATGTAATTACTTCAGAAGTATGTATACTTAAAATGTGATCTGTGTTTATCTTTGTTCTTCCTATTTGTTTACTTAAACTTTTTTGGGAGCTTTGCTCCTCAGGTCTCTGCTGAAAAAGGGCTTCTAAGAACCCAGACAGACTAACCCGGTTAACAAATGTAAAAATAAATAAATAAATGTAGTGCTTGCAATTTGTTTTGGACAAGTGCTGAGCACAAAGAAACAATTTTGAGTGCTAAAACTAGAAAACTGGCTAGTGCTAAGGGAAAATCTGAAGAGCACACTTTCTGGCACCAGGAATAGTTTAACCATAGTTAAGCAGTGCTGCGCGAAGCACAAAACTGCGCACACAGGTTTTTAAAAGGGATAGAAATAGCCCAAAATGGCCAATAAAACTAGAGATTCTGATCTGAAACTGCTCCTCCAGTGACAGATAGGCTGCTCAGAGCTCACCACTCTCATAGAAGAACAGAGAAGCTTCCCTTCATCTCAGTAAGGTCTGGGCAACACATAAACTAAAACAGCCCAGAATTCAGCAAAATCTGAAAACCAGACTCTACTGGTTATAAAAAGGCGATAAACGATTGGAGAGAGAGGATTTTTTTGTTTTTTGTTATTTTTTTTTTGAAAATTAGAACAGATACAGTAATGCAAACACTTTTGATGCAGTAAAATGGCTAGCGCACTTGAGTGTGTAGCCCTCAGCAATTAAACAGTTGAAAAACACTTAGAATGATCAAAGTGCAAACAGTATCAGAATTAAAAACAGCCCAAAATAAGTAGCAAAGTTAATAAAAAAAATGATCGGAATAGTGCGGTTAGCAAAATTTAGCAGTAAAAAACAAAAATAAGGTACTTCATCCACTCAAAGTCTTTCATTTCTCCTTCAGCCACTGGAGAACTCTGCAGGACATCCAGGCAGGCTCTTGCTGAGGTAATACAAGTGCAAAAACCATACAAACATGGGTTTTTAAACAGAAAGATGAAAGGGATAGAAATAGCCTAAAATTGCCAATAAAACTACAGATTCTGAGCTGAAACCACTCCTCCAATGACAGATAGGCTGCTTAAAGCTCACCACTCTCAATATATTGATATTAGATACACACACACACACACACACACACACACACACACACACACACACACACACACACACACACACACACACTATAGTACATAGGACACAATAGTTTATATGATCTGTTGGCCAAAATTTTATGGAAAATGTTTTGCTGAAAATCTTAGCTGACCTTATCCTTGGACCCTTTTTGGCAAATGAAATCATTATAAAATATATACCGCAACTTTTTTTTCTGCCTGACTGATTTTATAAATCAAGTGTGATCTTTGATCATGTTTGCTCAGGAGATTTCTGACATCCAAAAGGTATTCCTTCACCAGTGCATTCTTATAATAAATCTCATGCTGTATCTCTGTACTTTGTAGTAAACATTTTGAAATGTATTCTCATCATACACTGGAAACTTTAACCTTCTTCCATAATTAGGGAAAAACTCCATTGGGCAAGGACCTGTATTAATGTGTAATTATCAGGGTTGCAATAGGTTGAACTGATCAAACTCTGCACATGCACAACTGTGACTGTCTGAATTTCTGACTTCTACTAAAAAAAGAAGACTTATTCAACTGGGCTATGTAGATAGTAAGTGACTACACTTTATTACTGGTCCTTGTCTTTAACTGGCAGATGAAACAGCAAGTAGCCATTACCCATTGCTCAGGTTGCAACAGGTGACTGCAGCCTGAAGCAGCCTGAATGACATTAATTAAACAACAGTTGTAGACAGTTTGGGCAGCTATAAGTGTGGATAAAACACTTTACTTATTTTATTTTGCATTATGTTCAATGGGCACAATGCCAACCAGTATATAGGGCATTGTATATTTTTTTGTTATAAAACTATTGTTTTATATTTGAGTATATGTTGCATAGTAATATGTGGGAGGATGCAGTAGTTTGCCTATAGGCATCTGACTGTAACCAACTGAAATACATTACTATGGGCATTATTTGTTTATTGATTTGATCATTTACAGAAATTTGAGCTTTACACAGTCGGTAAAGTGTTGCAATTGGTGGGCATAGTGTGTGTGTGTGTGTGTGTGTGTGTGTGTGTGTGTGTGTGTGTGTGTGTGTGTGTGTGTGTGTGTGTGTGTGTGTGTGTTGCAATAGTTTCAGCTGTACATAGACATCAACAAGGTGAAAACTATTACTGCAGTAATGAGTTATGCATTTATTCATTTATTATTACAATAACGTATCACAACTATATATCTGCCAGACTGCTAAAAGTGACTGTAATTGGGAGTAAATCTTTGTGTGTGTGTGTGTGTGTGTGTGTGTGTGTGTGTGTGTGTGTGTGTGTGTGTGTGTGTGTGCTTGTGTCTTTGTGTTTGTAAGTGTCTATATCAGTGTGTACAAGCATATGTTTGTGTTGGGGGACTGCAGTGTGTTGCAATGTATGAGTCTGATAGCCACAAGTAGAAATGCAGCAATATTGATCACTATTAATTTATTTATATTTTATTTATAAAAAACAACAACAAAGCTGGAGATGCCCTCTACTCCCACTACATTTCTAAATTTTGGAACTCAATCCCCAAACACATCCTAAATTCTACCAACCTACTCCAATTCAAAACTCTGCTCAAAGACCATCTCACTAACAACTGGCTCTGCTCCTGCACCAACCCAGGCTAATACCACATAAGCCCACATCAAATTTCATCTCCTAAATCTTATAGTCTCCACATAGACCCAACTCTTGTTAACAATACCTAAAAGCTACCTACAATAAGAGTGTAATTTGATAATTCCTTTTCCTTTGTAAGGGTATACATATGTACATGTATTAAAGTATACTCAAATGATCAGCTAAAGATGGACCCCTGCCCTAAAAAAAAAAAAAATATATATATATATATATATATATATATATATATATATATATATATATATTTTTTTTTTTTTTAATTTCTTTAATTTATTTAACATTTGTTTGCCAGGAAATTCCGAATGGACAACAAGTGTCCATTTTCAGCGGAGTCCTGGGGAAAAAACTCCATACGTTTACAGAGAGTAGAAAAATTTACAAAACAGACATTACAGAGTAGTAGCATACGGATTGTTGAATTTACAGCCATTAGTTTACGTTTACAGAAAGAAGAAAAATTTACAAAAGAGACATTACAGAGTAGTAGCATATGGATTGTTGAATTTATAGCCGTTAGTATACAATAAGAGGATATTCACTCTTTTGGCTGAAAATACAAGTGTACAGAATATACAGCGAGAGAAGATAAGAACCTGGTAGAGCACTGCAAGATATTTCACAATTGAATAAGAGTATATAAATGTTTAGGTTTTCCATGTATACATTCAAGAAAATATACATGCAAGAGTATACATGCATATATATGCATACACATACATACATATACATACATATACACAAACCATATATATATATATATATATATATATATATATATATATATATATATATATATTTACACACACACACACACACACACACACACACACACACACACACACACACACACACACACACACACACACACACACACACACACACACACACACACACACACACACACACACACACACACACACACACACAAACACACACACATGTACATACACTCATATATAATCACATGGATAGGTATAGTTAGATGGTGTTGTTTGTGTTGTCCAGGACAGATGGGGTGTAAAAATAGTAAGTGGACGAGTCTTCAAGGGGTCAATTACAGGTGCATAGATGGTTGGTGAAGAGGTATGTTTTAAGTAGGCTTTTGAAGGAAGGTGTGGAGTTTTGTAGTCTGAGGTCAGGGGGAAGGTTGTTCCATAGATTTGCTATTTCATGGGCAAATAGTGATTCCCCAGAGTTGTTTTTGCATGTGATGATTTTGATTAAGGTTTTGTTGGAGGACCGAAGTTGTCTATTTGAATTGTAGAAGTTAGGCATGCCAGTCAGGTCAGGGTTTTTCTCAGAATGTTGTCAATGGTAACTAACTCCTCCTAGGAGTTTCAGTCATGGGTTTTTTTTTTGTAGAGACTATAGAGAAGGTAAGGTTGCTCGTTTTAGTAGAGTGAAATAGCATTAGTTGTGTTTTCTTGTGATTTAATATGAATTGTGAGTTGTTAAGCCAGTTCTCTATTTCAGAGAAGGCTTCTTGCACTTTTTGTTGGAGAAGTTGGATGTTGGGTGCAGAGCATATGAAAGTTATGTCATCAGCATATTGGACTATGTTGGCTTTAGAGGGAGCTGGGTGGAGTTGGTTTGTGAAGATATTAAAAAGAAGGGGTCCTAGGATTGATCTTTGCGGCACACCTAAGGAGGTTGGGAGTGGGGGGGGTAGAGAGTTATGCCATGTGACAGATTGTTGGTGGATATCTAAATAGCTTTTAAACAACAGAAGGGTGGGGTTGTTAAGGTTGAGGTCAGAGAGACAAGACAGTAGTTTATTATGTGAGACTGTGTCGAATAATCTAGGAAGGTAGCTGAGACAAATTTACTTTCCTGTGGGAGTTTATAGTATAGGTGAATTTGAGTAGGGCAGTGGTGGTGCTGTGGGATGGGCAAAATCCGTGTTGGGTTGAGGAGATATATATATATATATATATATATATATATATATATATATATATATATATATATATATATATATATATATATATATATATATATATATATATATATATATAAAAAAACTCAACTTTAATATATTGTAATAACTTTCTCCAATTTCACTAAAGCACTAAAGTGTCTATTGCATATTGTACTTTCTTTGCTGTCTCTAAATATTTCTGTTAAATTTCATGTAAAACCGACACTGTACCTGTCAATGTTATTCTTGTTTTATTGGAGCTTTTCTCCCGGGACCTCCACTGAAAATAGGCTCACACCCAGACGAACTATCCCGGTCAACAAATGTAAAATAAAAAAATAAAATAAAATTTATACCTACATTCATTTCATCTAAATTACACATCTGAAGTATACAGAATTGGTTAATAGGCTACAGTTGATTGGCAAATAAGTCTGTTGATATTTATATCTATATCTGTATCTATATCTAAATTTATATCTATCTATATCTAATGTACCTCTCTCTCTATAGCTATCAGATAGATAATTAGACATAAATAGCTATAGAATATCATCATCAGAAATCCCCTTTTCCAATTTTCTACATAGAGTTGGTGTGTCCTGTCAACTGGTCAGTTGTCACCAACTCTCTTGATTCAGTACCACTCTCCTACCTTCTTTGACAGTCATACCTTACTCCCACAGATCTTCTTTCATGCTATCCATACAGCTCTTTGCTGGACACCCTTACTCATCCTGTCCTCTTCCTGTCTGTCCCAAATCTTCTTCACCAGATTGTCTTCTGTTTTCCTGCAATTGTGCCCGAACCACTGCAATCCGAACTCTTTGACCTTCTCTATAATTGGAGTTACTTTGGCTTCTGCTCTGATGTCCTTATTTCTTAATCTTTCCTAGAGTGTGCATTCTACCAGTTGTCTCATGCACTTCATCTCAGTCCCCACTGACTTCCATAAGTGCTCTGCCTTTACTGCCTGGGTTTTTGTACCATACTGTAGTACTGGTTGCACCATTGTTTTGTACACCTTACTTTCTTGCTTCTTTGTCATTTTTCTGTCATACACTACCCCCAACTCCCTGTGCCCCTTGATTCTATCTTTGACCTCCTCATTCAGACCTCCCTTCTCCTCCACTAAGCCCCCAGATATGTGAAACTGTTAACCTCTTCCATTACTATCCCTTCTATCTGTTTTCAACTTCTTTTGATTTCCCCCATTTGCTGCCACTACAACCGTCCTAATCTGTACTCGGTTTCATCCCATGCGCTGATTTTTCATTTGCTATAACCTTTGCTAAAGTTCTTGCTCAGAGTCTGTCTAATGCCACATCATCTGCATACATCAAACTTTTTGTTCTGTCTCCTCCAGCCTGTTTGCTGATGTAGTCCATCACCGGTATGAACAATAGTAGGCTCAGAGCTGAAATGTGATGCACACCCATTTCCACTGGGTACCCCTCTGTGAGACTGAACACTGTTCATACCTGAGTCATTGGGTCTTTGTACACAGCCTGCATTATTCTACCAATGTATCTGGGACTTTGAACCAGCAAAGAACTACCCAAATAAGCTTCCTTGGGACTTTTTCATATGCTCTATCCAAATCTAGGAATGCCTAGTTGGACTTTTCTTCATCTCTAGCTTCTTCTCAACCATCTGTGTCACTGCAAAATCAAGTCAGTTATGCAACATCCTGATCTGAATCCAAACTCCTCATCACCCATCTTATTTTCTGCTGCTATGCATGTTTGTTTATTAGTCACCCTCTCCAGTTTTCATGCAATGTGCCAGGAGTATGATACCTTTGTACTGCCCACAGTTGTAGATGTTCTCTTTTTTCTTATACACACTGACATAGTATGGTTATTCCCCAGTCACCTGGGATACACCTTTCTCTCCATACTGTTTTGAGTAACCTCAGGAGCCATTTCTCACATATCTCACCCAACATCTTAATCATATCTGCATTGTCCACATCTGAGCCTGCTGCCTTCCCTGACTTCATTTTTCTTAGTGTTGTGCACACTTCTGGGTTGGATTCCTTCTCTTCTTTATGTTAGGCTGTGTCTCAGGCAGTACAGCTTCTGTGGGCGCCTTCTTCATTCAGAAGCTGCTGGAAGTGATCCTTCCATTTGCCTTTTATGTCCTTTGGACTGGTGAGCAGGTTATCTTTCTCTCTTTGCCTTACAAGCTAATAGAATTTCTTTGTGTCTTTTACCGAGCCACTTTTCAAAAGCTGGTAGAGTGCTCCTGATGTCTTGTTCTCGGCTACTGCAACTCATCTCTTAGCCTCTTTATTAGCCAGCCAGTATTCTTTGCATTATTCTGGCCTGGTCAGTCTTTTCAGTCTTCCACTTTTTCCTGCACTATTATATTTCTTTTGATATCTTTCTGGATTTCTGCATTCCACCACCAGTTTTCCTTATGTAACTTATTTCAGTACCTGTCTCTGCCACATACCTGTTCTGCAGTCCTTACATATGCTGTCTGAGGCACTGCCATTCTTTTTCAATTACATCTATTTCCTCTTCTTCCTGAGGTGCTAGAGCCCTGAGTAATTCCTTGAACACTTGCTCTTTCTCCCCATTATACTTCCAAGTCTTCATCCTAGTTTCTGTTGACCTTAAAACCTTCTCTGATCACTGCTTGCAGTGGATTGTGGCAACCAGTGGTTTATGCTACTGGTGATGGTTGTGCAATCACTGATTCTACTCACTGCCCTTTCCTTATAAGGAGGAGATCTACCTGACTTGCACATTGGCCACTCTTGTATGTGGTCTTGTGACTACCTTTTTAAATGACCCATGTGTTAGCCACCATCAAGCCATGTGTAATAACAAATCTAGAATGGCCTATCCTTCTTTATTCCTGTTACCCCACCCATGTGTACCAAGGTGGTTCTCATATCCTGTTCTGTCTGTGCCGGCATGTGCTTTTAGGTCATCCATTATCAACACCAGTTCATGTTTTCCTGCTTGATCTAGAAGGTCTTGCAACTGCTGCCTAAATGCACTATTTTCCTCACTACTGAAACACTTCTTGGGTCACAGGTGGAAATTATGAATAGTGCCCTGTCCTTACACTGTAGTCTGATTGCCATGAGTCTGTCACTAATTCTTATGACATCCCTTACTGTCTTCTGAAGCCTCTTCCTCACCTCAATTCTCACACCATTTCTAGTTTGTCTTCTTCCTGAGTAGCAGACTCTTGCACCCCATGCCAAATAGCTGTACTGCACTGCTCTTCCATCTTGCATCTAATAATGATGCCCAGCCTCCTTCTTATCATCATGTCATACACTATCAGGCTGCATCCTGTCAGGTAACACAAGCTGGGTAACTGTACACCAGCTGGTCAGTAGCTTATTGACCAGGGGCTGCTAGGCTTTATGGTATGCACAGACTGGCCAATAAAGTTATACTCTACTCCCACTGTTAGCATGGGTCCCTGGCACAGATTGAAGTATATGAGGTCCTCAATCCACTTATCCCCAGCAAATACCAATACCCATTTTGTGACATTAGTCAACACTACTGAATCACCTAGAGTCAATTTTGCATCATTGAGCTAGCCCTGATGTGACATGCAGTCTGTGTACAATGTTCATCTATCTTGAGGATATTGTGTACCACAGTTGATGCCCAAAGTGGCTAGTCTATACAACTCTTCTCCCTTTATAGCACCATCTAGAGCTGTGCTGTGGCACACAGCTCCATTCTTGGATGAATTTGAATTGGAAAAACTTGTCATGTTTTTGGGAGGTAGGTGGAACCCTGCAGAGACTAGAGAGAACATGCAGACTCTATACAGACATCGGACATAGGTCAGAATCAGACCTTGCACCTTGTGCATGGGAGGTAAAGACCTTAATTATTATGTCAACTAATCTCGTGTGTTTGTGTGTGTGTGTGTGTGTGTGTGTGTGTGTGTGTGTGTGTGTGTGTGTGTGTGTGTATTTGTGTGATGCATGTCATGCATTCTTCTGCATGTGTCTCATACCACTGAGCTGAAAAATATTATTGTGGGCTATTATTTATGCATTTATTTAATCATTTGATCATACTTAGACATCTCAGGTTAACACAATCAATAAAGTGGCTACAGTTTTTGAGTTCATCTGTGGGTATGCATGCACATGTCCAATTATGTATGACAGTGCACACGTGCATGTGCATGCATGCGCGCACGTGTGTGTGCATGTGTGTGTGTGTGTGTGTGTGTGTGTGTGTGTGTGTGTGCAGTTATCCTTGTGCAGTGTGTGGTAATTGTGTGTGCTGTTGTGTGTGTGTGTGTTAATCCATATTTGACATGTGTGTGTGTAGCAGATCATATTGGCTACTATGTGGTACTGGATATTCAGTTGCTTCCTGCAGCATACCTTATGTTGAAGGTACCAGTCAACACAGGTAGATCCATAAGAAAGATAAGACAAGAAGCAGATCAGAGTATTTTCACAGAATAACTACAATAATTCATGTCCTCTCCTCCGGTAGAATTATATAGGCTGAGAACATAGATAATAAACAACAATAGCTACAGCACAGATCCTTGCAGAACAGTGCAGGTCAGACCTAACTTATTCATAGGTTCATAGGTTCATAGGTTCATACTAGGCTATCTGCCCTGGGGCAATTATAAGCCTAGCCCGATTCCATGGTATTTTGTCTATCCCCCTTGATTTGAGTATCAAGTGTTCTTTTAAGGTTTAGTTTATTGTGCCTCACATGAATATCATTGCTGTTTGTAATCCCTGGACAAACCTACATCAAATATCCACCTATCGAGATTCTCTGGCAAGAGATTCAGTTGACACAAGAGAAGACACATGAACTGGAATTCCCATTCCAGAGTGAAGGAGCTTGGTTAAAAACTAAGTCCTATTGCAAGTTTCTATTTATTTCCCCTGTGTTGAGGTTCAAGTCCCCTGTGAGGCAGGTGAAATTGCTATTTGATTTTTTAACCGTCATTGTATGTCAGTGAATTTGGATTTGAATACAGTTGAGTATGTCAGGCATCAGTTTATCCACAGTAAGTGGTATGCAACTGAGTAGTTCTGGAGTTTTTAAATTTACAGCATTAGGTATCTCATTGAGACCTTGATCCACAAGGTGAGATACTTTGGGGCCTTTCACCTTGCTGCAGGTGTCGGGTAAGTTAAGATCCAAAAGGAAGATTGTCAGAGTATATGGGCCTGATGAGGGATGAATAAAGGCACGATACTCCTCTTGATCTAGATGCGAAACCCTTCTGCGGATGAGGTGGGCTATGTAGACAATCTTTCTAACCACTTCCTCAATGTGGTTTCTAAAGGAGAGATTGCTATCAACTTGGTTCCAGGTCCCACAGGTTTCTCTGTACTTTAATGGGGGGGCGCCTATGTGGTAATTCTGTCTCTGTATGACTTTTAACTTTTGGGTATGACTATACATTTTGGTGTTTAGCTTTAAACCATGCCTTTGCAGTGTCCAATCTGTCTCGCCTGGAGACCTTTGAAGGATGTTTCAGTCAGCCCACCTATTGATTATGTTCCAGCAAGCAGCCCGCAGGTGCTCTGCTTGGTGCTTTGCCAATTCTCCCCAACGCTGAAGGGAGCTGAACATATATACCGTATCCCCAGCAAGTTCCAGGACAGAACCCCTGTGGGACACCACTTGTGACCGTTTCGAAGCTGGGCATGGCTCCAGCAACTCTCACTCTGTTCTGGATGTCTTTTGAGCTAGTTTTAGACCCATCTATGTCAAGGGGCTTTATTTAAACTGATAGCTTATCTATCCTGCCCGAGTGCTGTCTGTTTCAAATGCCTTTGGGTAAGGTCCAGATATTGTGTGGGGCTAATTCCCTTCCTCTATGGCTTTGGTGACTGCTCTCCAAAGAAGTCAACTAGGTCTTGAAAAGGCAGGAGGGGCCCCTGGACAAAGCCCATAGCCTGGGATCTAGTGTCTGTAGGGCCCAATTCTCTTTGTTACAGCTCCATGATGATCCTTCCATAGCACTCAGACTGGGCTAGTCAGCTTAAGGGGCCAGTTTCCACTCTCCCAGAGAGGCTTCACCTTGTGGAGTCTCTCCACTGTTGCTGTACTTTACCTGTGTAAGTACATATCCTGTAGTAGGGCTGAGATTGTATAGCTTTTTTACTCATACATTTAGTTCCTCTTGGAGTTCATGTAGGACACAACCTTGGGCCATCAGTCATGGACCTTTTGTGTTTTTTGCTTTGGGAGAGGGCAGCCTCATCTGAGCATCAGCTCGCTGGCTTGGGAGGCAGCCCCCGCTGGGCAGTCATTCTGTACTTTTGGGGTATATAATCGAATCGCGCTGCACTGAACCCGTCTTGCCAGGATATTGGGAGTTGGACCGGAGCTGGTGTATTTTTGTCATTTAGCATCAATGGTTCTGTCTTTGATGATTGCATCCAAGGTTCTCTCTCACTCTGAAAAAGCCTATGATTGTCTTCTTGGTCAGGCTTGTCCCGAAGTGGGGTATTGGCCTTGGAGGATTTATGCTTATCCGTGAATTTTTGTGTGGACTCCACCTTCTCTCCTTCCTATTTTGGAGGTGGATCTATGGAAGAGTAGCGACCTCCTCTGTTGTATGATTTATCTATGGCAGGGGTCAACCAGAAGATCTAGTGTCCTTTGGATGAAACTTCCTTGGTTTTGTTTGGGATAAGATGAGGAGCCTTGACCTGGCATGCCCGCCAGGCTTATTTAGGGCATTTTCTGCAGTTTGCAGAGTTAGTTTCCAAGTGAGGACCTGCCTTGAAGGATTCTTGCAGTGTTTTGATAAGTGCATCCTTCACTTTGGAAAGACTTCACTGGTGGAAGGTTTACTTGGTGGGGTCGGGATGTGGACATCCAGTGAAATTATTCTATGGTCCGATTCAGGTAAATGAGGGATAGGGAGCTTGTGGGAGCAGGGAGTCCCCACGTTGGACCTGATCAGGTCTAGTAGATAGTCCCCTGTGGGAGTGGTGAGGGGTTGTTTTGCAAGAGGGGTGAGAAGCTAGTTCCAGTTTCCTTTTGGGCTATGGTGTGATGTCTTGAGTCATGCTATTTTTCTCGAGAGTAGTACAGTGAAGCCACAAGTCAGGTGATTGCATCGGAGAGTATCTTCATGTTCTCCAATGTTTTCAAGGGAAAGCCGAACAGCGTCCCAGCTGACTTTGAGAGGGGGTCTGTAGGATGCTAAGGATGGAGGGAGCAGTCTTTGCCCACTGTTTGCTTGCACATGGATGGTCTCCGACACTTCGCGGGTAATGCCACTAACTTGAGGTGGACTGTGAAGCAAATATGGAACCCTCCTTTGTGGTAGCAACCCTGGTTTTAGCCTAATCCTTCTGTATGATTTATAGCCTTATTAATTTTGTGGTTTCTGTTACTGCACCTTTATCAATGTTCCCTTATAGGATTGTGCAGCTTCGAAAATTTTATCTCTTGAGGTTTAAGACTGGCATTTGTTGTTACTCCCCTTGAGAAGTTCACTTTTGTGCTGTCTTTGGGGTGGGTTGACTGGCGGGCCTTGCCTAAAAGGCTGCATCCGGGGTGGAAAGTCCCTTTGCCAGGGTTTGAAGTCTAGTAAGCACAGGGGTGGGGCTGTCCCTAGCCAAAGCAAGTAATGACTGTGAAAGCTAGTCATCCCAGGCTGACAGACACTGATCCCCTACTATGAGTTCTAGGGCATTTAGCCATAGCTGTGAAGTCACCATTTTCCAGTTTGTACCCTGGCATCATTCTAGGTGAGGGGTTTGGGTAGCTCAAGGTCAGGGTCATGGCTCTGTGTCCGGGCTTCATGATCAGAGTGCTCCTCTGCCTCTTGTTCATTCAGTCCAGGGTGTGGTACGTCTCAGGAGGGGAGGATGCTATAAATATACAAATGAGTGAGCTTCACATAGTTGTGCATTTTGGAGTGACCTGAGTGCTTGCTATGTGGCTGCATCCTAGCACTTCACAGGCTTAAATATGTCTTCTTCTATGTGTTTGTGGCCCAGAGCCGGGATGTCCCCTAAAGACAATAGAGTCACCTATTAGCGTTGTATGAGGTGGTGTTATGTGAGACTTTAAGGGCTGTGGATGCTTGTGGAGGTGAGGAGTTTTGGTTTAAGTGTTGTGCTGTGTTGTGTTTTGAGGTTAATAGCAGCATTGTGTCTAGCTTGTTTCCTCTGTCCAGTGTTGGGGTATTCTCATTTGTGAGCCTCCAAGCATGTTTTGTGGGACTATGTGTTACAAGAATTGTACAAGTGGATTTATGTGTCAATGGAATTGTGTTGTGTGGAGGTTGTAAGCCTCTAATTTGGGTTTCTGTCGGCATGTCATCCAGGCTGACAGACAGTTTGGTTTAATATCCCACCAAAATTCCATATATTTGTTAAAGTTTGGAGGAGGAGAGGTAACATGGCCTGTTTAACCTGTGTAACATTGCTCAAAGAGGCCAACACACCAGCTGGACTGAGAGGATGTCATATTGACTGGGAGA
Organism: Protopterus annectens; assembly: GCF_019279795.1. Classification (NCBI taxonomy): domain Eukaryota; kingdom Metazoa; phylum Chordata; order Ceratodontiformes; family Protopteridae; genus Protopterus; species Protopterus annectens. The sequence continues at coordinate 337,112,826 of NC_056726.1, read as the reverse complement.
AAGAATGCTAGAGTCTTTCATATGAAACAGAATTTAAGCATTTTAATCTCAACAGAGTGACAGGGCAAAGCTGAGAGGCAATAAGGTATTCTGCTAGCTTTAAGTAGCAAAGCCTCTAACTTGTAGGTTTACTACTCCACACAGTGAAGGCCTTAGAATGAGAATATGGAGTTTAAATTGAGAGAAAGAGTAGTTCTAAGGAAAGTTGAAGATTAGACTTTGTGAGCCATTGTCAGCCTTACTTAAGCAAAGATGCATGCTGTCTGTGCTTTCCATTTAATGGTGGCAAAATTGCGGCTTTGGAGGGTTTTAAGAGATAGGTAGATTGGAGTTTTGGAATTGTCCCAAAAAACTCAATAAAACTACAGCGCTGTCATCAAAACCACTCAGGGTAGTAGGCTACTTGATGTTTTGATGAGGTTTGATCAACTGATACTTCCCTTAGCCCAAGTTTGAATGGTCTCACATCAACTTACATAAGCAGTTCATTGAACAGCAAAAACGTAGCTGAAAGCTTTTAAATCTCAGACTTTTGGGAAAGCAAGTTTTAACATTTTGTTTTGTTTTTCAGTGATAGTCCAGGTTCAAGGTGTCACATTGTTATATTAGTGTAGTAACATGCATGCACACACCCAATAGAGGCCAAAAGACAAGATGGACCAAAAGTTTTGATTTAACGATTTTAAAACTAAGTAAAAAACGGAAATTCAGTAAAACATAACTAGTGGTGGCTCTAAAGTACGACACGCCACAATAATCAAGAAATGCAACCCAGAAATAAATAAAATAGGCATGGCAGAAAACCTGCTGGAAAACAATAAGGAAATACTTAAAAATCTCAAAAAGTTTTCCCGAAATTCTCTGAAGCCTCTCTCTGGGTGCTTCACCATATACCAAACTCCAAAAGCCAACACCAAAATCAAAAGGCCACCAGGGTTTCCAAGAGAGGAAGGAGAAGGAGTTTTGAGAAGAATGGTCAAATTTTTAATAAAAAGTAAAGTTTCAAGTCAGTAACAGGGGCATGGGCAGGCAGGCTGCCAGGCTGCACAATGTTTTTTGATCGCACTCCTTTAGCCAGAGACTTCCCTTAGCAACAAGCAAATATTAAACACAGCATAAGCAGTTCAAGAACAAAAAGCCTAACTGAACTTCTTTTTTTTTAAATCTGTAAAAGGGAAAAAGCAAGATTTTTTTTTGTTGTTTTCAGAGATAGCAGAGGTTCACAAGTAGCAACAAGTTATAACAGTGCAGTAAATGACCCCACACAAGAGTGCTAGGCCAAAAACAGATAAAATGCAAGTTTTGAGAAAAAAACGATTTTAAAAATAAGTGCAAACAGGAAATTCAGTAAACAGCTCTAGGTTGTGCTCTAAATACAGTTACTAATGCAGAAATCAAGTTTAACAACCCAGAAAATGCTCAAAATAGGCGGCTATGCAGAAAAACTTAGCAAATAAACAGAGGAAAAATACTTAAAATCTCAAAAGTGGCAAATGAAAATCACTCATTTAGAACTGTAGAACTGTCCATGAGATAGTAGCAGAAGTACTACAAGATCTGTTAATCTAGTCTACAAACTGCCTGCAAACAATAAAGAAGGATATCATTGTCCACAAATTCAAATGTAGTAAAGAGAGATCAGTAAGGACAAGAACAGAAGAAATTCTGTAATTTCTGATTCTGAAGAGATCATTCATGACCCTGATTAGAACAGCCTCAATGCTATGATGCTTCCTAAAATTTGATGAAAAATGTCAGTTAAACCAAGGCAAAAAAACATCCATCTCGATTTTTGTTAACTTTTCTAAAATCTTAACCAGAAACAGAAACGTTGACACAATCGTTTAATTATCAATGGCAGCTGAATTTATGCTTTGTTTTGCAAAGATACAAGAGTTCAGTGTCTCTTGTAATACTTCATAGAATCTGCCATCATGTAGTGAATGCATAAATATCATATAATAATATGGATTAAGACATGTAGGCAAGAAATCATCCATCTAGAGGAAGACAGATAAGGATCACAGTATACAAGGTGAAGTCTACAAATCACTTTCAAAAGTTCATCATGCCTGAAAACAGAAAACCTGGACCAGTGCTATGTAGATCATTCCACCACAAAAGTCAGTGGAGACTTAATGTGGCAAGACTTGTTGGGCAGCTGTCACAAAATACTTTATCAACAAATAATTTATTCAAATATGAACATTCATTGACTCAGAGAACATTTTGAACATGTAACAAATCTGGACTGCATAGTCTAGGTACAGTATAGAGGATCTTTCTTAGTGGTCTACAGCAATGGAGATCTCCCAAGACAAATTATACTTTTTGCATCCATCATAACTTTCATCCCTTATCCAAATTTGTATCATTTAGGTGGCAAAAGTGATCCATTTGTAAAGGAAAAAGTTTAGGTCTGGACCCATGGAATACAGCTTTCATGGCACCTGACAATATCCTTGGATGTGTTCTACATGAACTACAAAGTGAAATGGCACCACATCTGTGTGCCCTGTTCAATCACAGCCTCACCTCAGGCTTTGTCCCTACCAATGGCGCACTGCTACAGTCATCCCTCTCCATAAAGGGGGAGTGGCTACAGACCCTCAGAATTACCTTCCCATTAGCCTGACAAGTCTAATATGCAAGGCTATGAAGCATATCATCATGGACCTAATTAACAAGGATATAGGGAATCTCCAAACTCAAAATCCCATGCAATTTGGTTTTGTGAAAGGTAGATCATGCCTGCTCAACCTGGTTGACTTTTTTGAGTTAGTCACCAGAGCTGTGGTTGAGGGTAAAGAAGTTCATACAGCCTATCTTGATTTGGCCAAGGCCTTTGATACCATTCTCCACTCAGAAATTATTGATAAACTCACCAAACTAGGCGTCAACTCCTATATCACTAGGTGGGTTGCAAATTGGCTCACAGATACAACACACAATGTGAAAATAGTGGACTAAAAGTCAGACTGCCGACAAGTCACGAGCGAAGTATCACACGGATCAGTCCTGGGTCGTCTCCTGTTTGGCATCTACTTCTCAGAAGTCCAGTCCAACATGGAGGGACTCTGGCTGACCAAATTCACAGATGACTACAAGCTGGGAGCCATTATTAACTCCACAAGTGATGTAGGCAGCCTACAGAAAGGCCTCAATGAGACCAATGACTGGTGTCAAACCATGGCCTTAAGCTTAATGCCAAAAAATGCATTGTCATCCCCTTTGGGAAAAACTCAGTTCCCACTAATTACCACATTGATGGGAGCCCACTGAACACTGAAGGTGCTATAAGAGATCTGGGGACACAGGTTGACAGCAACCTCTCCTTCGACAACCACATTGCCACTGTGGTCAGAAAGTCTTTCTATGTGACACATCTCATTGCCAAGGGTTTTTCATCCAGGAAGAAAGAAGTTATCATCTCTCTCTACTCTTCCCTCATTAGCACAATCGTTGAGTATAATGCCCCATTGGTATGCACCTCACTAGACACATGCAACAGCTGGAAAGGCCACAAAAGTACCTCAGGAAGAGGATGCTAGGCCTTAAACACATGTCATACATGGAAAAACTCAAAACCTCCAGCTATTCTGGAGGGGCAAGTACATAACCCAGAGACTGCCCATGCTCTGGAATAGAGTTCCCATACATGGCCCTCTTCAATAGAAATCTTGATGAGTGGATGGGAAATAGAAAGTTCACCCCGGGGATCACTGCAGTTGCTCTACTTGACAGAGGCACCCTGAACTAACGTCTCGTGGCACGATGCCAGGGCACTTCTATGGGCTAGGCTTGTAAAGACTCCAGGGCCATTAGCCTAGTACACACCTATGAACCTATGAATAATATCAAATGTTGATCAGACCAAGAAATTAATTCTGCTAGCAATCAGTGTATTGCAAAACTTAAAAAAAAATCAGAGGGGTTTTTCATAGATATTATTGACTTCTAGTTAGACTAAGGAAAAATGGGATTCAGAGACATGCAAGAAACACATGGAGCAAAAGCTCATCATTGGCTCTTTTTGTATGTAATTGAATTCAGAACACTGAGCAAGTAGAACATCCATGTAAGTGTTTCTCCTACTAACGCACATACTCTTAGGCAGACAAAGATACACACACACGCACACACACACACACACACACACACACACACACACACACACACACGCAAAGTTGCAAACATACATGCACACATGTATTCTAACATACAATTAATTAAGGCATGCACAAGAGACCATCAGGAACCTAGCTCAAATTTTCAGTTATACTAAATCATGTTATAGGTTAACAGATAGACTTGACCGAGTAGCCAAGAAGGGTGGAGGGGTTGCTATTCTATTTAAATCTGGCTTACAGTTAACCACATACGACTGTAAACTACCTCTAGATTCCAATGCAGAAATTCTCATCTCCAAACTTCAACTTAACAATGCCAAATCCATCTATATTATCTGTACCTATATACCTCCTGGTAATAACATTGCCACCATGAAAAATATCCTTCTCTGGCTATCTCAACACCTGCCCCAAGAAACCATAATCCTGGGTGATATAAACATTGATTGGAACCGCTATTGTAGCAACCTCCCTACCACCCACATTAACCTATATAATTTTGCACAAACCATTACCTCCCCCTCCAGGTTAAATAAAGCTAACAAGAAAGAAACCATATTAGACTGGATTCTCATAAACAAACATCCTCACATTTATGATTATGGAACCCTCCCTGATGATATAAGTGACCACTCACTGGCCTACATAATCAGGCATAAAGCCAGTGCTCCCATTCCAACCTCTACCAGAAATATCAGATCCAAAAATAACTTTAACCCTGAACTATTCCAACAGGAACTAAGAGCATGCAATTGGTCTCCCTTAAAACACCACCCTTTAGAAGAAGCCATTAAATACTTTAACTCTAACTTCCTTGCCATTCTTAACCACCATGCTCCAACCAGACTAATTAGAATCAAAACCAGTTCTGCTCCATGGCTCTCAAAAGAAACCAAACACAAACTCCAACTTTGAAATAAACATTGATCCAACTGGAGAATGACTAAAAATCCTGTAGACCAACAATTCTTTAGACAATTAAGAAATGACACTAAAAAAGCTCTACTCTCTGATAACAGAAACTACTACCTACAATTTCAACAAGCTAACCATAACAACCCACAACAATTCTGGGTTAACATTAACCAATTACTCCATCCAGGTCAATCATCTACACCATACCCTCAAACTATAGACCACAAAGATCCCATGCATACAGCCAATACATTTAATACCATTTTACTAATGCTATCCAAACACTAGCTAGTCAGCTATCACCTAATAGCTTTACTTTACCTTCCTATAACTCAACTACAGCCCCCCTTTTCATTTCCAGCCTCTCCCAACAACATACATCTTAACCCTTATACAAAAATTAAAACCATGCTCTCCCTCAGCAGACCAACTACCTGCTAAATATCTACAACTATCAGCCAAAGCTATCGCCTACCCCATTTCCATTCTGATCAACAGAACTATTAGCGAAGGTCACATCCCCAGCATATGGAAAATCTCCCATATTATCCCCCTCCATAAGATGGACACAAACTACCGCCCCATTGGCCTCCTTTCTCCTTTGGCAAAGATCATGGAGAAATGCATCCATAGGCAATTACTCAACCACTTAATCCAAAATAACTTACTTTCCAGTTGTCGACATGGTTTCAGACCTTCACACAGCACTACTACTGCCCTCCTTTCCTTTACGGATTGCATTAACAAAAACCGCAACATTAATAATCTTTCCTCTGCACTGTTTATTGACCTGTCTAAAGCATTTGACATGGTAAATCACCAGATTCTCACAAAAATACTCAAATCCCTGTCATTAGATGCACTTTCCATAAAATGGTTCCAGTCCTACCTAGATAAAAGACAACAGGCTGTACCATGGCACAATACTCAATCCACCCTCCTGCCCATTACCCTTGGTGTCCCTCAAGGCTCCATCTTAGGACCACTACTCTTCTCCATATTTGTTAATGACCTTCATCTAGCCATCCCCCAGGCCACATGCATACAATATGCTGATGACTCCACACTGATATGCTCAGCCACATCCACCTCTGAACTTCACTCTCTTACCTATAAGGTATTTAAGACAGTTGAACAATGGTTCTCACAGCGTTGCCTTCTCTTGAACCCTAATAAAACTAAACCCCTCCTCTTCAATCATACTCATAAGTCCTCTCCTTTTGATTTCTCAGTTACATCCACCGATGGTACCATTATATCACCAGACCCAACCACCAAACTACTTGGCATCACCATTGACAACAATCTGAACTTTGACACCCATATCAACAATACTATAAAAACTGTCAACAAAAAACTTGTCTCTCTCTATAGGATTAAACCCTTCCTTTCACCTACAGCCAAAACAACTGTAGCTCACACTCATCTAATCTCTACACTCCTCTATGCCTAACCCATTTTTACTAACCTATCTAAAAATAACCTTAGCAAACTGGAAATGTCCTACAATAACATTGCCAGATTTGCTACAGGCAACCCATTTAGAACCCACCATTGCATTAACAGAAAGCAGCTAGGATGGCTAGAACTACAAAACCTGATTAAATTCCACCAACTAACCATTGCCCATAAGACTCTTTATAAACCTTCCTGTACTCCCATACTATCTACCCTCAACACCCCCTATAAAAATCTGAAGTCCTTACGTTCTTCTCACAAACCTCTTGTACATACCTCTAAACCTAACAACAGGGCTGACGATTCTCTCTTCTCAAATGCAGTTGGAAAATCCTGGAACCTTCTCCCCAGTGACCTTTCCTCACTTGCCTCTTTATCACTCTTCAAAAACAGACTAAAACCTTTCCTCAGAACACACTGGTTATGCCCTTGTACTAAACCTGATTAATCATCTATCTCTTCAAACTTGGCTCTGCTTACCCCATACTTCTCATGAACTGCTAGACCTTCCTTATTAACTATAAATACCATCTCCCTCTGATTTCATTATTTCCAACCTCTGTGTTTACTTATTTTAGAGTGAACTCTCTTTATTTATAGTATTATACAATACCCTGTATTCTTTAGTTTATTTCTTTATTATGCATTTTAACTGTATGTTATATTGCACCTGCATTTTGCACCGTTTATGATTTTTGCCCTCACTGAAAATTTCTGTGTTAACCTGTAATATGCATTGTATATATCACTGTGGTTGTTATTTTATTTGTTGTTGTTTTCTTGTTTATGTCTTGGAGCTTATCTCCCCGGGCTCTACTGAAAATGGGCATGTATCCAGCTAGACTAGCCCGGTCAACAAATGTAACATAAAATAAAATAAAATAAAAATAAGTGACTTGCTCAAAATCACAAAGTATGTATCCTAATGTAACTCCTGTAAAATACTAATGTTTTCACAAGCATGAGTAAGATCCAGATTTAGGTTAGTCAGATATAAATTATGGAATAATAATAATGATCTACTTCTACATCTATTATTAGTACTCTAGAATTTATCAAATTAACCAATCAGATGTGGAAAAAATGTGAGGAGCAATCAATAAAGTTCTTGTAAACATTTTTATTTGTGTTGTCTCTCTTTAAGGTGAAAATCCATCTGGGCAACAAATCCTATTTTCAGTGAAGACCCGGGGAGAAAAGCTCTGCATACATATACAACACATAAACATACTATTTTAACATACATTAGTTGTTCATATTAAATAATAAAGTAAAACATTTTCATATTCATTCAGCTGGCCATATTAACATACATCCAGTTGGTTATTTTAATCAGTAGTGTAAAAGTAGTTATGGGCATATAGTTAAAAAAAACACATTTGCACAAGAGCAGAAAACAAACCATATAATTTCAGAGCTCCAAAAACAGAACATTGTCTGCAGTGAGCACAAAACATTTCTATTAAAGCACTTCAAAAAGACAGAATCTGAAATGAAGCACTTGGTCATTTTTCATACCTCTGTTAAATCAGCAGTTATCTGCAGAATCACATAATAAAGGTCATAACAGCTTATGATATTGCTTGTACTTTTAGAAATATTTTGTCCAATACGTCTATTGTCAGCCAGAGAGCTACAGCTCTCCAGTTTTAATCTGGTGGAGAGACAGCTAAGGTTTAATTGGTGTTCACAACTCCCAAAGAATTTTTGGCTTGAAACTCCATTCTGATGCAGCTAAAATGGCAACTTTAAGCTTGCAATCCATTTGGGAATGGATTATTATAAAAGCACATGCATGGAGGAAATTGCATTTATAGTGGTGTTGGAAGGGCTGTCATCAGTTAAAATGATGACATACCTTATGCTATTTTATAATTTAGACATGTCCACATATCCCCTAATAGTAAGTGGCTAGGGAGAATATAAGAAACTTCTAAGAATGTTTATTTGGGATCAACAATTGAAGCACACTCGCTGAAGATATCGCTGGTAAAACACAATATTTTGGACAAGCACTTTTGGCAAAATTAGCCTTCTTCAGATCCATGAAGAAGGCTAATTTCTCCGAAAGTGCTTATGCGTTTGTGTTGAGTGGTTTTATAGTGCATAGAGCACAGGATTAAATATTTTATAGCTTTTATTTTTGTTTTACATCCTTTCTATGTTGGTATTGCTGGCTTTTTTGTGAAATGTTTATTTGGGATAGGAAGAGGGGTATAAGTCTAAGGCATGCACTGTTTATATCTAAAGCTTATGCTAGGATAGGGCTAGTGGGTATAAGCACAGTGGTATGTCATTCACCCTTCATAAGTTCATCAAAACCCAATAAATTACTAACAAATTATGGATTGCTATTGAGGCAAAAATGCTGGGGAGCATATCTATCCAAGTTGTAGAGTGGTATATTCAGTACTCCCCAAACATTTGAAAAGGTGACACACCAACTATGTCCTTATGCCATCAGGTGATAAGGCTGCTAACTCATCTGTATGCCAGGTATAGTATGTGGGCTCTGGGTATTCTTGTCTGGGGGCATCCTGAACTTAGAATTGTAGGGAATAAAATATTGTGGACAGTTTGTTTGAGCAAATGAATCATGTATGCTTTCCAATTTATGCAGACAACTGATATGACAATAGCTCTACCTACATTTATCTGTTTACAAGATAAATTTAAGCTACCTACCCTTATTTTTGGAAATACAATTAAGTCATGCCGTTGACCACTCCTCGGTCTCAAAAGATATGACATTGGATTTGGATGACTTTTTAAATTATTAATGACCTCCATGAAAATGTATACAACAAGGCAGTTAAAGCATCCATGTTTTATGACCTGTTGATGCATAAGACTGAAGGTGCAGAAGATGTAATGACTACGATAAAGTAAATTTACTCCTAACGTTACAGATATACATATGGAGGAGATGCTACATGTTTTGAATTTACTGCAGAGTACTCCATGGTTCTACTGTCATCATGTACAGCTTATTTACAATGGTTGGATGCTGATACATGGTGTAAAGAATGGATACGGTACCATAGGCCACTATGATAAATGTGTAATTCCAGCTCATGTTGGATATAAATTCTGGGACTGCAGCTATGTATAAAACATTTGGCAATCTACTATAGATATCGCTAAGAAAGTAGTGGGGGAATGCTTACAAATAAACCCACTTCAATGGATTTTGTTAGATACACAATCTATTGATAATGTACTATTTAAAGGTTCTAAGGCTCATAGGTAAATCTAGGCTATTCATCCAAAACCTATATATATATATATATATATATATATATATATATATATATATATATATATATATATATATCCTAGTTCGTCTGTGATTTTAAACATCTTTAAGCAAACAGAAATATATTTTAAAAGAAGGAACTGTATTACTAAGAGTATAGTTTATTTAGCTGTGTGTGACCCATGTGGTAGTTTTTATGTGGGCATAACATAAAGATTTTTTAAAAATAGAATATTATAATATATGAACATTTATATGATATTCAAAATAAAAAAGATACAAATGCCCTATATAAACACTCCCTTGGTTGTCAAGGACTCATAATGTTTAGGCTTGGTATACTGGAAAATGTACAAATTGATTGCAAGGGGGGACTGCAAAAATACCCTCAGCAAAAAGGAGTTAAAATGGCCGTTAAGATTGGCTGCACACTTTATACCTGGGTTAAACGATGCAGTTTCACTGATGCTAGTTTTAAAGGGATAGAGCTCATAGACTCTAGGTATAATTCTAACAATTTAAATAGGGTAGGTTTGCTTTTTTTCATTAGTATTCTCAACAAGGGCTACACCTTCCTTTTTATACATTCTCATCTGTATACATCTTTGTAATGGTTTTGCAATTTCAATGTAAACATAATAAGGTTATATTTTGACTAGTTCATGTTCTATTAGTTATATGCTGAAATTTATTTATACAGACTAGAGCTTTTTAATGGTCATGATATGTTTTTAAATAGGTTATCTTTTTTATTAGGCAAAACTGTTTTGTTAACTTAGATTACATTTACGAAGAAAGTATATATGATTAATGTCTTGTTCATTTTATTGGTTCTTTCCTAACCAATGACCGGGTTTTGTTTGCTATTTAAACCTTTTGAATATGATTAACTTGTTATTCTGATGAAGTCCACTGTTGTGAGGGATGAAAGAGTTAAATTTTATTTAGTTTAATAAAATTATTTTTACTGCCATACCTGCGTTTCATACATGCTTTTGGTTTTAGAAGAATGGTTTTGTACAGGCCCGTATTTCACCTCCATTGGTTTCCTAAATCCTAGGCTAATGCCCTTGCAGTCTGTTTTAAGCCAAGGCAATTTCCCTTTTTGTGTTCAAAATAATTTATTCCATTTGGTTAGATTGGCCTTACCCACCCCATGGATGATAATTATGTATTACCCTCAAAGAAAATACTGCAATCACATCATAGATAATTTGAAGGGAACCATGCATGGAATAAAGCATTTAGGCTCAGTCTCTCTCATTTAGTAGTACAGGGGGTGGTCCTGGAATAAATGTTAATTCTCCCATCCACAGATCTAAGTTGTGCTTGAAAATGCACAGAGTTGAACATTGTTTTATGTGAATGGGGAGTTTCACAGCAGTGGTATAGGGTAGCTATCTGCCCTAGGGTACTTTATATAAGCCTAGCCAGAGTGTGTTTGGCTTTCGTGTTTTGGCCACACCCATTTTTGCTATGCCCTTTTTTCGCCCTTTCGTTAGTATACAGTGCCTAGTCTAACAGTGACACAGAAGTGATACCCCGGGTAAAACCTATGATGTCCTTAATCCACTCATCAAGATCTTTCGAAAGAGTCATGAGGGACTCTACCTAACCTGGACCTGGATTTTATTATTCCAGAAGGGGAGCCCCCTGGTGGCGAATCTGTCCCTCTGCAAGATATACGTGCCCCTCCAAACTATTCTGTTGATGGTATGGATGAGGTTTAGATCTCTATGCCGAGTATTTCTGATGCTATTTAACTTGCTGATGTGCAGTAAATCCATCAGTAATGGGTTGGAGGATGCCTTATATGCCAGAAACAGGTCACCTCATAGAAGTCTGTAGAACACCGAGTATAGTGTATCTGCCTTTGAGTCGGTCCATGTAAGCCATGCTGTTTAAGCCCTGTATTCTTTAAGTAAAGTATCTCTGTGGATGTTACAGTTGTTGCTTGTGTCTGGACAGATACATGCCAAAGGGGGCATTTTATTCAATGATTGCCCTAATGAGGGCTGAGTAAAGAGGGACAGTGACATCCCTAGATCTAGACACAATCCCTTTGTTTATAAGCAGTGCAATATAGAAGGACTTTCTGACAACAATAGACACGTTAGTCAAAAGATACATCACTGTCTACATAAGTTCCCAAATCCCAAAAACCAGGTCAATTCTTTGGGGTGTATTGTTAATGTGGTAGTTGCCTGGGGTACTTGACTGCATAAAGGATACAATAATGCAGCTTTTGGCATTACGTCTGACTCCATGATTTTGGCACCAGTTATATATATGAGACAAACCATCCTGGAGGATGGCTAAGTCATTTGGGGATTTATTGACTACTCTAGCTTGCAGTCATTTGCAAATGTAGTCATCCATAGCCCTTTGTTATTGGCTTTACTTCAGAAAAGTAGATGCAAACAGGACAGGACAGCACAGAACCCTAGATAACTCCACTGGTGATGGGTCTGTTTGTTGAGGTAACTTCTCTTATTTTGATTATCTGCATCTGTGAGCCAGGTGGCAATTCAATGGGTGACATAGGGGTTTATTCCCAGTTTATTTAGCTTTTCAGCTATACCTGAAGAGGAAATTGTGTCAAACATGTTGGCCAGGTTGAGGTATACAGTGTGTACCATTTTGCCTTCATCCATTGTTTTGGTGACCTTTCAAAAAATCCACCAGGTTGAGTAAGCATGACCTGCCCTCAATGAATGAAAACTGAGACAGATCCAGTGTTTGGAGGTTCCCTATGTCCTGATTGATTAATTCCATGATAGGTCTTGCCATGGCTTTGCATATGAGGCTAGTTAGACTTATAGGCCTGTAATTGCTGGATCTGTGGAAAGTCCTCCTCATTCTTTATGTAGGGGGATGACTTCAGCTGTTCTCCATTCACTTGGTACAAAACCTTAATGGAGGCTAAGACTGCTGTTTGGGCTGTGGCTAAATAGGGTTTTGTGTCATTTAATATGCAACACGGGATATTATCAGGACCCACTGGTGCAGTATTTTTAGCTTCTGATAGAACTTTTTGGGCTTGGTCTAGTGTGACAGCTGGAGGATAGCCAGTTTCAGCAATTGTAGTACTTTCTATGTCTATGCTTCTATTGCTTGTTACTGATGTTTGGAATTCTTTGAAGTGAAAAAGAAACAACTTTAAAATCAAAATTGTTAAATAAACAGAGCTCAAGCTAAATGTGGTTCCAAACTTAGCAATGCCAAGAGAAACCAGGGAGTAATTAGTCTTTCTAAATGAGACACATATCCAGGCTGTACAACACTGACACAGCATAAAAAGAACAATTATGAGGAATAAATGAGAAATGCAAAATGTAGTCAAAAACAATATAAAACAAAGTCAGCAGCTGAGATAGTCAGATGCCACTGGCCTGTCTTTAAAATTTAGAAATTTAATTTAAATTTTATTTGAGATATTATTAAAATGCCAGATACAGGCAAGACATATGTAGTGGCGAGTTGGAGTGTGGGTGTTGGGGGGGGGGGGGTGAAGCTAACTTATAGCAAATAAAGTTATAAATATAATCTTAAATATTTCATGATTCACTGTATTATGGAATGGGAAAATCAGTGGATCACCAAAAATGTATGTTACAGAAACTTTTAGGGGAATCTGCTCTGTATAATGTGAGTATACGATTCAGCAGTTAGAAGAAGATTCCAGGCGTACTCTGTTATTTGATAAACCAAGTTCCACACACCTGCCCCACTCTTCCTTAAATCTGGTTATTGTCCACACCCTCTTAAACCTCTAATCTTTAACCCTTTGGAAGATTATGCCATTAGCCCAAAATGTTTCAGTAAAGAAAAATTAACCCACATGCTTGCTGAACCTAGTCCATTTTATTGCCTGTTGTACAACTTCCAAAACATCTAGCTTATCCTTCAAGCTCCAGCCCTTTCACAAATATTCCTGGCTTCTGGGTTTATCATGACCCTTATTCACATTTTTGCTTCTTAATTAATCAGTTCCTCTAATCATGAGAGATGATTTTCTTAGCTTCCATTTCACTAACTTGAATTGCCTTTTCTTGAACTAAGACAATTGGCTTTCTTAAAAGACAATTTCCAGCTTTGGCATCACTTAATTATCACAATTCATTTCCCCTTGTTATGCATCTTGACATTTAACTAGAATGTAAAATTTCTTTGACAAGATTTTCTTGATATTCATTACTTCAGTGACCGGGTCCTCATATCCTTTTCTTGGGCTTAGTTGCTAAGCACTAAGCCCCCTTCCCCCGCAAGTATATCCATCCCTATTTTTAGAAACATTACTGAAGTAGAATGTTCTTGACTTTTTGGCAATTTATCTTGTCATATCTCTTAACTTTTATTTGCTTTTTTGTCTCATTCCTACTCAAGTCCTTTAGACTTCTTTCCTCACCTTTTCTCAGTTAGCTCATTTTATTTTTATTGCATGTATGCACACCAAATTACTTCAAGGATCACCCCTTCTCCACTGAGGAAATTAATTATCTACAATGTCACATTGTTTGGAAAACCATGCTGAAAGAAACAAAGACAATAGTTCGGTGAACAGGTGTTCTTATTTCCTTGTTTGTCCAATGGTAGAACAGGTGTATAATTTCTTATTTGGATGCAACAAGATTATAGTGCCTGATAATGGCTATATAGGCTTGCATACAAAATGCTGCTGAATGTGTACTTCCTTACTACCTGTCCCAAGTATATGTGTTAATCCTCACTACCCTCCCCATACTCATGGGCATGCTCATGAAAATACTCCTGCAGTGAAGATCCTCATACCCTCCTTCAGTGGAAGAGGAGTTGGCCATGGTGCCCATGATCATGGGGAAGTGCTGCCATGTGAGCTTGATGCTGACTTGCTGCAGTGTTGTCACATACTGGATGCAGGTGATCACACATACACTAATCTCACAATGCTGTTTGATCCAGACCTCAAATGAGAGTTTCTGCTATGTGTATATGAATGCTAATGAGGCTTGCATGAACTCTTTTGTTTTAGGCCCCCCCAACTATTTCCAGCAGTTTCCTAAGAAGCACTTGTAGCACAACATGATATGTCCCCACATGTCTGTATGGTACCCTGTCTTCATCCTTGTCCACAAGTGACTACAACTTGTAGGCAGTAACTGCTGTTCTCATGAAGGCAGAGATGGCTGTTGTGTGTGCCATCACACTCCTCATGAATGTGACCATGGCAGTACCCCTACTCTGTACCATTTCCACACAATGCTGAGAATCTGCACGTATACCCTGCAGTGCTCTGACCATCTCTTGCTGCCTTTCTTTGGCAGTGGACTGAGCCTAACAATGTCATGGCTCATTTGCTTCTGGGAAGCAAATGCTTTTTGTGTTTTAAGAGGTAGGTGTAACATGTGCATGTGCCTGGCATCCCTTAGCACAGGTGTAACAGTAGACACTGCTACGTCTGAGATCATGTCATTCTCCGGAAGGTGTTCATGTGGCTCAGAAGACACTAATGTAGAGGTGTATAAGTTTTCTGTCTGTGCAGCCTGCAATGTAATGTCCCCATCTACCTGACATTGTGATCAGTATTACTTCCTGGAGTTATATACCTGTTTTGGGGTGTCTGATCCTTCCATTAAACTTGGCAACTGTGTTCCACTGTCCTCTGACTGTCTCAGGAAAATAATAATGTTATCATCATCAACAGCCATTCCATTGTGGACATCTTCTCGTAAAGTGGAACTGCTACTTTCTGCTGCTGACCCTGTGAAGAATTAATTTATTACATCAGTACTGAGACCAAGGGGCACACTAGTGAATCCTGTATAATGAGGTGTAGAGGACATTTAACATGCACACTCACTTCACTTTCATGATTAGCAGAAATGGAGTGTTCAAAAAACATCACGACTGGGCCACAAAGAAAACCAACAAAAGAAAAAATGTCATTCTTACCTGAACAGGAATCAAATTCTTCATTATCAATGGAGCACTTTTGTCTCATCTAAATTGAACCTTTATCAAAACTACAACTTTTACTAACCAGAGCCTTACCTATACACTAATAAATTAGGTCACGTGATATAAAAAAAAATCAATGAAAAACATTTAACAACAATAAAAAATGAATATATAAATAACCTGCAAATGAATACAAATATTTCTTTCAAATGTTTCTTTACATATACATCTCTGTACTTCCATATCAATAATTAGATTCATTTAATATAAAGTGATTTGTGTTGCAACACTGGATAAAGAGATACATTTTCATTAATCCCTGGATGCACGGCTGCATTCAGATGAAGCTGCTTTAAAACTACTTTGTATTCTAGTGTATGCTTCAATGTACCTTCATACCAAGGGTGAATCTTATCAGCTATAAAAACTGACACATTGTAAAAGTGGTACACCTGGTAGAATATTTGTATAAAGCACTGTTGATGTTCCTATTTCATATGTCATCGATGTGTTCATAAATTCTGTTTCTAAGTTGACACTCAGTTTTACCTATGTAAAATAAGTCTTGTGACACAGGTTCATAGGTTTGTACTAGGCTAATGGACCTGGAGCCTTTACAAGCCTAGGCCATAGAAGTGCCTTGGCATCGTGCCACCCAACGTTAGTTCCCAGTGCCTCTATCAAGTTGAGCCACTGGAGTGATCCCCGGGGTGAACTTTCTATTACCCATCCAGTCATTAAGATTTTTCTTGAAGAGGGCCAGTGAGGTGCTCTGTTTGACATGTATGGGAAGTCTATTCCAGAGCATGGGCAGTCTCTGGGTGAGGAACCTATCCCTCCAGTATGTTCTGTTGATTGTGGTAATGAGGTTGAGGTCTCTGGAGTGTGTGGTGTGGACGGATTGGGATTTCTTTAGATGTAGCATTTCTAACAGAGCTGGGTCAGACATGGCTTTGTAAGTCAAGCAGAGATTGTCTCTAAGTAGGTGATATGAGGCAGAGAATAGCTGAAGTCTTTTGTGTCTGTCTGTGTAGGACATGTGTTTAATGCCTAGGATCCTCTTCATGAGGTACTTCTTTGGCCTCTCCAGCTGTTGCGGGGGGGCATTGTACTCAATGATTGGTCTAATGAGGCAAGAGTAGAGAGAGACAATGACCTCTTTCTTCCTGGATGCAAAACCCTTAGTAATGAGATGTGCCATATAGAAGGGCTTTCTGACCACAATGGCAATGTGGTGGTCGAAGGAGAGGTTGCTGTCAACCTGTATCCCCAGATTGCTTATAATGCCTTCAGTGTTCAGTGCGCTCCCATCGATGTGGTAATTAGTGGGAACTGTGTTTTTACCAAAGGGGATGACATGGCATTAAACTTAAGGCCATGGTGTCAACACCAGTCATTGGTCTCAGTAAGACCTTTCTGTAGGATGTCTGCATCATTTGGAGAGTTAATAATGGCTCCCAGTTTGCAGTCGTCTGTGATTTTGGTCATCCAGAGTCCCTTTGTGTTGGCCTGGACTTCTGAGAAGTAGATGCCGAACAAGAGAGGACCCAGGACCGATCCCTTCTATCTGTGAGCCTATTTGCAACCCACCTAGTGATATAGGGGTTGATGCCTAGTTTGGTGAATTTATCAATAATTCCAGAGTGAGGAATGCTATCAAAGACCTTGGCCCGATTGAGATAGGCTGTATGCACTGCCTTACCTTCATCAACAGTCCTGGTGACTGACTCAAAGAAGTCAACCAGGTTGAGCAGGCATGATCTCCCTTTCACAAAACCAAATTATGTGGGGTCTAGAGTTTGGAGATTTCCTGTATCTTTGTTAATCAGGTCCATGATGATGCGCTCTATAGCTTTGCATATCAGACTCATCAGGCTAATGGGGCAATAATTCCCAGGGTCTGTAGTTGCTCCCCCTTTATGGAGAGGGATGACTGTAGCAGTGCGTCATTTGGTAGGGACAAAGCCTGAGGTGAGGCTGTGACTGAACAGGGCACACAGATGTGGTGCCAGTTCACTTTGTAGTTCATGTAGAACACATCCAGGGATATTATTGGGTCACAAGAAAGCTGTATTCTTGGCCTTGGACAATGCAGCTTTAATCTTTGTTGCAGTAAAGGTGGGTGCCTGGCATTCTTCCGGTATTGTGATTGGTCCTTTAGGGGGCAAGAGAGGGGTAAAGTTGACACTGAATCTGTCGGCCAGTATGTTGGCAATATCTGTTGGCTCAGTATAGGAGGTACCATTGTGCAGTAACTCCATGCCATGGAGGTTCTTGATATAACTATAGAAGACTTTGTGATTGTTTTTTGTGTCTGCCACAATTCTGCCTTTATAGCTGATGTTAGAGAATTTGATGAGGGATCTCAACTTTTTGTTGAGGCTAATAAAGAAGTTTTTCCAGTCTTGGGACTTCATCTTTTTCTGCAACAGTTTCTTCCTTGTTGTTGAGTTTATTAATGGCAGTGTGCACCAGATTGGCTTCCTTTGTTTGGAGGGAGAGTGTCTTGATTCTGTTGGGTATGGCTAGTTCCATGCATTTATGTACATGCTTGTACAGTGCATTGTGTATAATTCGGCAGTCATGCAGCAATTTTCCATTGGCATGGATGCAGTAAAGTTAGCCACCTCTGTTTTTAGGAGCCCAAAGTCAGCTTTGGAGAAGTTTTTCAAGGTGGTTACCTTTGGGAGGGGTGTGGATGAGATGTGGATTTCCATGGTGATTAGTTTATGGTTGGATCTGACCAGAGAGGGATTGACTATTGGTGTAGATCAACAGTAGCCCATGTTAGCAATAACCAGGTCAAGCATGTTGCTTCCTCCAGTGGGGTTCAGAATGAGCTGGTTCAGGGCATTGAAACTGATGAATTCCAGGAAGCGTTGGGCCAGTGTATTGGTGCTTGAGTAGTTTTCCCAGTTGATGGAGGGGTAGTTGAAATCTCCTAGTTTGAGAGTATTGGGTTGGACCTTGATAGATTCCAGGGTGCTTAGGAACATGGAGTGAGAGTCTAGGGACATGGATGGGGACCTATAGCAGGCTATGACCTGGATCGCCATCTTACCCAATGTTAGTTGTACCTGAAGTATCTCAGATGTGTTATGCTGTGCTACTAGTCTGGAGGTGTGCATATCCTTTATGAATATGGTGACACCACTGCCTTTGGAGCTTCTGTCCATGTTTAGGGGCCGAAAGGTGTGGAATGAGTTACAGCCTGGTAATGCAGGTGTGCTTTCTGCCACTTTAAACCAGGTCTCCATTACAGCACAAATGTCAATGATCTCCATTTAGAGAAGTGCTTTGAGCGAGTGCATCTTGAGATTTAGACTTCTAGCACTGAGCAGCATGACCCTCAGACTGCATTTATTTATAGCTGTTACAGTGGTTATTTGGTCTTTGGAACACCACCTAAAAAAGGCACTATAGGGATGGCAAGAGCCTTAGCCAGTATCCGGAAACCCAGCGGTGACAGATGCAGGCCATCTCTGGCAAAGCATCGAGATCTGTTAGTCATATCATCCCAAGCAGACAGACACTGGATCCCCTTAGAATGACTCCAGAAACTTAGCCAATTGTTAAAGTCAATCTTTTTTAGTTTGTACTGCGGTATCATTCTGGGTGACAGTAGGATACTGCTCAGGGCTAGTGTCATGCATGCCAGGGCCACATAATCCAAGGACTCCACCATGTCTCTTTTCATGTAATCTAGGGAGGTGTGTCTCAGGTCATTCACGCCCACATGGACAATGACAGAGTCATACTTGTACTTGTTGTTGAGTGACCTGAGTGCGTGTGTTGTTTTGCATTCTGGCACCTGATAGACAGCTGACTGTTACCTTCTCCTTATTCAACTTAGTGAGTGGGACATCTATGTGCCTCACTATTGAGTAACCTATGATTAGTGTATTGAGCAAGGTGTTTAGCCTTAGGGGCTTAGGTTGAGGGGCACACTGTAGAGATGAGCTATGTGACCTATGGTTTGTGCTGTGTTGAGTTAGTCGAGTGCATTTCTGTCTTGGAGATCTCTGCTGTTTGGGTAAATTTCTATCGAGAGCCTCCGTGAAGGTGGGTGTATGGTTTATGTTTTTATGTGATAGATGTGATGGTGGGTGTTCTGGAGAGTTATGTGTTCCATGTGGTGCGATGTAGGTGTTGACCTTCTCCTCTTGACCAGCTAGTCCCGTCTTGGCTGGAGAGTGCATAGCTTCCAATTTGGTGACATAAGTGTTGGGAGAGTGTTGTCTGTGTACATAAAGCAGTTGCTACACTGCCTCAGAATGCCCAAGTGCACTAGGTTAATAGGAGAAAGCACAGGGAACTGCCCTTCAATCATGCCAAGAGGGGTGGTCATAGCTACTAAGTACTGGAGCTATTTCTGTGAAGAATGACTAGTGCTGATGGCACTTAAGTGTGCTACAATTTTTGCTACAAAAACCTGTTGAAGTGCTAAGTGATTAAGCTATTAGAAGTGCAAGAGAGAGAAAAAAACTAGCAAGGTCTAAGGGAAAACTGAGAAGCAGACTTTCTGCCACCAGTAATAGTTTACCTCAGCTTGGAACTGCAAAGCGGAACTTAAACAAGCACAAAACTGCACAAATGCAGGCTTTTAAACCAGAGGTTTACAGTGTAATAGATACTACAACCTGGGAGTTAAAATTGTACTTCCTAGACTTAGAAAAGTATGCTCAGACCCCTGAATTGTTATGTTGGTAGTTTTAAAAATAAACCTGCGTTGTGAACAACATCCAGACTTATGCATGCCTCCTGTTTTGTACTGGTTATTAGTCTCAGCATAGTTTTTAACATTTCTGCCCTGACTAAACATCCACTTCAGAAATTCACCATATTTAGCATTCAGCTCATTAGTTATACATCTGTCTCTATTGTTACAAATAATAGACTGAATATCTAGTGAATCTGGTGAAAGTGAAAAAGGAGCAACAGAAGACATATCTGCATAAAAACTATTCTGCTTACCAGTGTTAAAATATTGATTATATAAAATAGGTTGAAACCTAGTCACTCTACTGTTAACCTAATAAGCCATTAGTTAAACTCAAATCATTGTAATAATACCTGTTAACAAACATTTATTTCAATAAACAAAGTTCTGATTCAAAATTTGGGTAGATTCTAGTCAACAGTGTTTAGAAAGTTGAGTTTTTCCAACATGTATTTACATTTTTCATGTCCATCCTAGTAAACAGAAAAACAGAGTTTTAAAGGGATAAAACATTTGTTTGTCAAGGTTAATGTCTAAATATGACAATTTTGAATCAGAGTTTTATTAAAGTAAATATTTTGAATTGATTTAGTTGATCTAATGGCTTATGAGGTTATTAACAATAGAGCAGCTATCAGTCACAACTCTTTGAATGATCTCTAGAGCCAATAAAATGCCAAATGGTAGTGTCAAAAATTTATATCTGCCCATCATTTTAAAGTACATTGTTTAACACTTGCTTCGTCCAGTTTAATTTGCCAAAGACTCTGATTGATATCCATGACTGAAAACAAATGCACTATTACACTTAACAGCAAGTACTACTTTAAGTGTCCATACAGGATATTGTTCCCTTAAGAGTCAATTTGT